>NC_069504.1:903932269-904232269 GCF_027579735.1 Bombina bombina | reverse complement strand
CTTGTAGGGTTAATTTTAGCTTTACTGTAGAGATCTGTCTCCCACCTGACACATCCCACCCCCCTGATTCCCCCCTGACCCCTCTCAAACAGCTCTCTTTCCTCCCCAACCCCACAATTGTCACTGGCAGAAAGTGGCAGAAAAATGCTTAAAAAAATATTGCAATGATGCCTCAATATCGAGGCATCACTGCAATACCTTGAAAGTGGCTGGAAGCGATCACGATCGCTTCCACCGCTTGAAATCCCAGAGGACGTTAAGGGGTTAAAGGGACGTGAAACTCAATTTTTTTTATTTCATAATTGAGATACAACATACAATTTTAAACAAATTTCCAATGTACTTCTATGATCAGTGTTTCTTCATTCTCGTGCTATTATCTGCTGAAGAAGCAGCAAATCACTGCTGGGGGCTAGCTGAACATATTGGGTGAGCAAATGACAAGAGGCATATATGTGCAGCCACCAATCAGCAGCTAGCTCCCAGTAGGTAGTGTATTGCTGCTCCAGAGACTACCTAGGGATGATTTTCAGCAAAGGATGCCAAAAGAACAAAGCAATTAAGATAATAGAAGTAAACTGGAAAGTTGTTGAAAATTGAATGCTTTATCTGAATCATGTAAGTTAAATTTTGACTTTACTGTCCCTTTATGCTTATGTTGTTATATGTGCATAATATTTGGTAGCCCAATGGTGTTTATTTCACAAGGGACAATCATGATACTCTTTATTTATTTTTCTAATAAATTATTAATCAAAATGAAAAAGTATATTTCTCTATAACTATATTTTAAATGAGAATCTTCAGCAATTTAAAAAGAGAGAACATTTAGGTTGGATCCCCTCAGAAAAGGTTACAAAGATAAGGAATAAGCTCTTCCCTGAGCTCCATCTTCCCTCGTGAGTTACATGACTGAGCACGATTACAAATGGGGAGTATTGTAGGACCGTAGCAAAATGTTTAAATGCATCATGCAATCATATGTAAATAAGCATCCCGTAGCGGTGTTAAAAATATGGTTAAAGGGACAGTAAAGGCAAAAATGACACTTTCATGATTCACATAGGACATGTCATTTTAACCACATTTTAGGTCCAGCACCTGCTGATCGGTGGCTAAATGTAGCTCCAATCAGCAAGCGCTATCCAGGGTGCTGAACCAAAATTGGGCTAGCTCCTAAGCTTTCATTCCTGCTTTTTTCAAATAAAGATGAACAAAGCAAAGAAAAATTGATAATAGGGGGCCGATTTACCATCTGTCAGACGGACATAATACGCTGTCGGCATTTATCATTGCACAAGCAGTTCTGGTGAACTGCTTGTGCAATGCCGCCTCCTGCAGATTCGTGGCCAATCGTATAGGATCAGGCAGATTGATGTCCGCAGCCTCAGCGGCAGCGGACCAGTTAAAGAGCAGCGGTCTTAAGACAGCTGCTTCATAACTGCTTTTTCCGGTGAGCCTGAAGGTTTGTGCGGAAACAGGGGCATCAGGGGCCGTTCAACCCTTGATAAATCGGCCCCTAGGAGTTAATTAGAAAGTTGCTTAAAATTGCATAGTCTATCGGAATCATAAATTTAATTAAATAAAGAAGCTATAATAAGCAATACGGGGTAGACAAATTCATGAAAAAAATAATTTTACATTAGGTTGGTGACCACGTAGAACTTCCCTTTTTCATTATATAAGTCAGACACGAGAGGGTTACTTCCAAATATGTAAGTTGAGTTGTCACTCTGGGGACACTACAAAATGAGAATATTTAGGGTGTCATTTATTAGAGTTAAACAGGAACGTATTTCATTTAGTAATTGGCTCCTCGCCCTCCGTCATCCTTCCTTTCTCTATTTTTTTTTTCTTTGCAGATGAAAACTCATAAATGAAATATGTTGGCCGCGTGCCCAGCGAGGAAATATAAAGGAATGAATAATGTTTCTATCTCAATCACAGTCATTGCTTTTAATATTCCTAATTACTTGAAAAAGCTGCGTATTCAGTACAGGAGAAAAGTCTTTTCTTCTTTTTTTTTTTCACTCCATGCTCATGGGATCCAAAGAATTCATTAACAGCAGCCACGTCTGTCCAGCCTTTTGTGGGGCAGTTATTGGAAACAGCACTTTCTATTTACTGCTAATTTGTGAAGAAAGGGTGCCACTATTAATGATGCTCAGGTGTAAGAGCCATTATTATTAATCACTACTCTCTTTTTAACCTCGTTCTTATGAATTCCTATTAATACAAGTGTCCATAGCACTCATGAAAAGACATTACCAGTTAATTTAAATGGCTGCATTGAGCCATATGAGGAGTCATAGGAAGTGTAGTTTTAGGGAGAGATCATATGGTGCAGATGTACAGAGAAATGATATGGAATATTCAGAGTAGTTAAATAGAGGATTTATACAGAGCAATAAGAGTTATAAATAGACGTTATAGGAAGCAATAAGAATAATCATATGGCAAGTTATATGGCGCAATAAGAGTACTTCTAAGGAGAAATTCAGTCAGAATAACTGAACACAAGCAAATGAGGACGTTGATCTTGCACTTACTTGGGCAGATTAAGATTTCTAAACTTTATTGTTTATTTATTGTATTGTTTTTCATGTGATTACAATAAAAATATTTTTCTGCTGTTATCTTAAGCTGGAATTTTTTACCCTTATAAATAACACAAAATAGTTATTACGCTTCTGGTTTCGTAATCCATAAACCAAATGCAGTATATTGGGCATGTGTTTGTTTGGTTATCAATTTGACTCACTTATGTAGAAGCGCTTATTATTTTTTTAACTAGACACTCTGGGGCCTATCCATCAAGCTCCGAATGCAGCTTGATGCCCCGTGTTTCTGGCGAGCCTGCAGGCTCGCCAGAAACAGCAGTTATGCAGCAGCGGTCACAAAGACCCAAAGCTCAGGGGGCGGCGTTGCACCATCAGCTCTTGTGAGCTGCTGGTGCAATGCTGAATACGGAGAGCGTATTGCTCTCCGTATTCAGTGAGGTCTGGCGGACCTGATCCGCACTGTCGTATCAGGTCCGCCAGACTTTGGTAAATAGAGGCCATAGTGAGTCTGGCCCTCTCTTGCAAGCACACAGCAAGATTAACCCCTTAACGACCAACGACGTATGGGGTACGTCCTGCAAAAAAATGCAGTTAATGACCAAGGACGTACCCCATACGTCGTTGGTCTTTGAAAGCAGTGGAAGCGATCCTGATAGCTTCCAGCTGCTTTCATGTTATTGCAGTGATGCCTCAATATTGAGGCATCCTGCAATAACTGTTTTTAGCCATCCGATTCAGATAGAGCCACTCTGTGGCCCTCTCTGCATCGGCTATCGATGGCCGTTATCGTTGGTGGGTGGGAGCTCATCCAGGGAGGCAGGTGGGCAGTCATTGGTGGAGGAGGGATCTTGTGCGGGTGCGTGCACGGGCGCCGTGCACGCGCGTGCACGTGAGATCTGTTTCAGCATCAATATGCTGTAGATCTGGAGGGTGGGAGAGAGGACTGGGGAGGGTGGGATTTTAAAATCAAGGCATCTGGGAGAGGGTGGGGGGTTGGATGTGGGGGGGGGGCAGCTACACTACAGAAATAAAGAACATATTTAATAAAATAAAAAAATTAAAATGCATTATTATTTTTCAAACTGGGTACTGGCAGACAGCTGCCAGTACCCAATATGCTGCACAATAAAGGCAGAGGGGGTGGGGGGGTTAAAGAGCTGTTTGGGGGGGGATCAGGGAGGTTGGGGGCTAAGGGGGGTCCTACACAGCAGAAGAATTTTTTTTTTTTTTTTTTAAAAACCTAAAACCCCCCAAAAAACTTTTATTTTAGTACTGGCAGACTTTCTGCCAGTACTTAAGATGGCGGGGACAATTGTGGGGTGGGGGAGGGAAGGGAGCTGTTTGGGAGGGATCAGGGGGTGGGATGTGTCAGGTGGGAGGCTGATCTCTACACTAAAGCTAAAATTAACCCTGCAAGCTCCCTACAAGCTACCTAATTAACTCCTTCACTGCTAGACATAATATACGTCTGATGCGCAGCAGCATTTAGACACCTTCTAACTACCAAAAAGCAACGCCAAAGCCATATATGTCTGCTATTTCTGAACAAAGGGGATCCCAGAGAAGCATTTACAACAATTTGTGCCATAATTGCACAAGCTGTTTATAAATAATTTCAGTGAGAAACCTAAAATTGTGAAATATTTAAAGTTTTTTTTAATTTGATCGCATTTGGCGGTGAAATGGTGGCATGAAATATACCAAAATGGGCCTAGATCAATACTTGGGGTTGTTTACTACACTACACTAAAGCTAAAATTAACCCTACAAGCTCCCTACATGATCCCTAATTAACCCCTTCACTGCTGCGCATAATACACGTGTGGTGCGCAGTGGCATTTAGCGGCCTTCGAATTACCAAAGAGCAACGTAAAAGCCATATATGTCTGCTATTTCTGAACAAAGGGGATCCCAGAGAAGCATTTAAAACCATTTGTGCAATAATTGCACAAGCTGTTTGTAAATAATTTCAGTGAGAAACCTAAAGTTTGTGAAAAAATTTGTGAAAAAGTGAACATTTTTTTTTTATTTGATCGCATTTGGCGGTGAAATGGTGGCATGAAATATACCAAAATGGGCCTAGATCAATACTTTGGGATGTCTTCTAAAAATATATATATATACATGTCAAGGGATTTTCAGGGATTCCTGACAGATATCAGTGTCCCAATGTAACTAGCGCTAATTTTGAAAAAAAGTGGTTTGGAAATAGCAAAGTGCTACTTTTATTTAGTGCCCTATAACTTGCAAAAAAAATCAAAGAACATGTAAACATTGGGTATTTTTAAACTCAGGACAAAATTTAGAAACTATTTAGCATGGGTGTTTTTTTGGTGGTTGTAGATGTGCAACAGATTTTGGAGGTCAAAGTTTGAAAAAATTGTTTTTTTTCCATTTTTTCCTCTTATTTTATAATTTTTTATTAGTAAATTATAAGATATGATGAAAATAATGGTATCTTTATGGCGAGAAAAAAAGTAAGAGGAAAATTACAGCTAAACACAAACACCGCAGAAATGTAAAAATAGCCTTGGTCCCAAACGGTCAACACATGGAAAAGTGCTCTGGTCACTAAGGGGTTAAAAGCAAAATTAAAATGAAAGGGACACTGAACCCAACATTTTTCTTTCATGATTCAGATAGAGCAATATTAAGCAACTTTCTAATTTACTCCTATTATCAATTTTTCTTCGTTCTCTAGCGATCTTTATTTTAAAAGCAGGAATGTAAATCTTAGCAGCCCGCCCATTTTTGATTCAGCACCATGGATATCGCTTGCTTATTGGAGGCTTACATTTACCCACCAATAAGTAAGCTTAACCTAGGTTCTCAACCAAAAATGGGCCAGCTCCTATGCATCAAATTCCTGCTTTTTAACAAAAGATAGCAAAAAAACAAAGAAAAATTGATAATAGGAGAAAATTAGAAAATTGCTTAAAAATGTACGCTCTATCTAAATCATGAAAGAAAAAATTTGGGTTTAGTGTCCCTTTAAGTAACAGCATTTGGCCAAACAATATTTTACTATAGTCACTATGCTACAAGCTACAACTATCAACTAACTTAACGATAATGGAATTTGTGTACTATGGGGCTATACCTTGAAGTGCTCGAGTAAGCCGTTCCTCACACCTGTTGCTTCATGGAACGCTCCATCCTGGAAGCCCATGACTCAACGCTGCTAACGGCTCACTTGTGATGAGCCGCGCTGCGGAAAGAGCTTAAGCTGTTCCATATGAAGAGTAAACAAGTATAGGTCCCACAAGGATTTATCGACTCTTAGGGCTCTTTCCTGAGTTCTGTATAACTCCCTAACAAAGCCATTAAGACACTGCTACTAGCCAGGTTATCACATGACAGTCACTGACCAATAATAGTCCTCAAAGATGTTGCTCTGGTTCAGCGTGAATTAATAAAATAACATACAGCCAAATCACGAGTTTTGCGTCATGAGTGGCTCGGTAATAACTTGCAAGTTATTGTCACTGCTCACCTTTAATAGCGCTGCTATTACAGGTTTGCAAAAACCCGGCAATATGGTTGCGTTGAGCTCCATACCGCACACAAAGACCAGCGCTGCTTTGAGCTGGTTTGACGTACTCGTGCACGATTTCCCCATAGACATCAATAGGGAGAGCCGGCTAAAAAAAAAGCCTAACACCTGCAAAAACGGAGCGTAAAGCTCTGTAACGCAGCCCCATTGATGTCTATGGGGAAACAAAAGTTATGTTTACACATAACACCCAAACATAAACCCAGAGTCTAAACACCCCTAATCTGCTGCCCCGACATCGCTGACACCTACATTACACTTATTAACCACTAATCTGCCGCCCCCCAAGTCGTTGCCACCTACCTACACTTATTAACCCCTAATCTGCCGCCCCAATGTCGCCGCCACCTACATACATTTATTAACCCCTAATCAGCATTTAGGGCTAATAGATTAGGTGTAATTAGTTTGAATATTTGATCATTTCTTTTTTTATTTTGTGTAATTTAGTGTTTATTTTTTTTTGTAATTTAGTTAATTGTATTTAATTAATGTAATTTATTTAATTTTAGTGTAATGTTAGGTTTTACTGTAAGACAGGTTAGGTTTTATTTTACAGGTAAATTTGTATTTATTTTAGCTAGGTAGTTATTAAATAGTTAATAACTATTTACTAACTAGTCTACCAAGTTAAAATAAATACAAACTTAGCTGTGAAATAAAAATAAAACCTAAGATAGCTACAAGTAACTATTAGTTATATTGTAGCTAGCAAGTTTATTTTATAGGTAAGTATTTAGTTTTAAATAGGAGTTATTTAGTTAATTATAGTAATTTTTAATTAGATTTATTTTAATTATATTAAAGTTAGGGGTGTTAGGGTAAGGGTTAGATTTAGGGGTAGGTTAAGGGGTTAATATATTTATTTAGTGTTAGTGATGTGGGAGGCCAGAGGTTTAGGGGTTAATAAGTGTATGTAGGCGGCGTCGACGTTGGGGCAGCTGATTAAGGGTTAATAATATTTAACTAGTGTTTGTGATGCGGGAGTGCAGCGGTTTAGGGGTTAATATGTTTATTATAGTGGCGGCGATGTCCGGAGCGGCAGATTAGAGGTTAATCATTTTGTTTTAGTGTTTATGATGCGGGAGGGCCTCGGTTTAGGGGTTAATCGGTAGTTTATAGGTGTTAGTGTACTTTAGTTATGAGTTTTATGCTACAGCTTTGTAGCGTAAAACTCATAACTCCTGACTTTAGATGGCGGTACGAATCTTGTCAGTATGGGCTGTACCGCTCACTTTTTGGCCTCCCAGGCAAAACTCGTAATATTGGCGCTATGGAAGTCCCATTGAAAAATGACTTTTTGAAAGGAGCGGTAGTTACAATGCGTTACGGCCAAAAAGGTGTGCGGTACAACTATACCTACAAGACTTGTAATAGCAACGGTAGTGAACAAGCAGCGTTATTAGCCATAACGCAAAACTCGTAATCTAGCCGATAGTATACAGACACTTCTTCTGATTAAAATTCAAAATCTTTATTACCATATGTTAAAATTCGTAACAAAGCAGTCACATCTAGACATTACTTCTTTGTTACAGATTTTAACATGTGGCAATAAAAATGTGGATTTTATTCAGAAGAAGCACCAGTATACTTTGTTATTTGTTTCAAATGCTAATAAGCCTAGGACCATGTCAAGGTCTCTTTCTTCCTGTGTCCCTAACCTACAGCCACACAATGAGTGTCTTCAACCAAATACACTGAGATATAAACAAGGGTGACACAGGCCCTTTGTAATTTCGCTAGACAAATAAACAACACGTAAATGGACTACACTCTCAAACTGTGCTGGGTGCATATCATCGATATACGGTGATCAACCCCAATGTGTTTATTGGCTGTTACCTAAGTATTGTCTGGCACTTCAGACTTCCTGCTATTTGTTCCACATGCTGCCGATAAACCCTTTTTGGTGGTTAACATAGCATAAAACTCAACATTAAACTTTCATGGTTTATACCCTTGGTATCCTTTGTTGCAAAGCATCAATACCATACTGAGACCTAGCTGATGGTTGCTGGCTACACACACATATCTCTTGTCATTGGCTCACCAGATATATTCAGCTAGCTGCCAGGAGTACATTACTGCTCTGGAGCCCAAGCTGACATTAACCCTGTGTTTAACCTCTTTGCAGGGGTTAAAAATATTGTTATATGCTATTGACAGGTTAATAATAAAATACTCTGACACATAGAACATTTTCTTTTCTGCATTTTTATGTTTGTTTAATGGCACTCAACCTGAGTATCTCAAGTCTGATGCAACAGGAATAGTAACGAGTAACTCCTACCATGTTCTTTTTGGATGTAAAGGATCACAGTCACAAGGGAAAGAGACATGTGTCTCAAACAGCAGCGGCAGTCACGCAGCTGAGTCATGCAACTACCACGGTTAACCAGCCCTTTCCGCTCAAGACTGTGGCTCCTGAGAGGAACTTTAACTATGTGTTTAACCTCTTTGTTGGGGGGGTTAAGCAAATATAATTATATACTCAGTAGTGCTAAAAATACATGCTCTAATAAAGAGCATACATTTTTTTATACAATATTTGTTTATATCTGTCCCTGATTGGCCATAGCAAAGGAAGTAAGATAAGCAACATTCCGGAGGCTTTTCAAGGGTAGTTTCAAAGGCCTGCAACACAATGAATATTTTGCTACAAAATTACAGTTTTAAAGGCTTTTAAAACATTTGTTTTGCATGCAGATCTTTTGTAATGATGTGATTGAATCATGTAAGTCTCATAAATAAAAAATATTGTAAAAGTCCAACGCACTAATACCTGGATTTGCACAGATTTTTGTGTGTTGCACTTTCACAAGAATAAATCTGGCTTTGAAAAGTGCCGAATACTACTTGTAGCCCCCTTCTTCCTCATGCATGTGCTAACGAAATAGCTGAATGCACGTCTAGTGAAAATGTCCAAACCCAGTAACATTCTAAACAGGAATTTGTTAAATAAGAGCACAAGCTCCTTTACATCTGTCCTTGATTGGTCACATAAATTGCGACCAGGAACAAGGGTCTATACCTGAACTGCTTTAAATTTGCAAAACCTGCTTTTTAAACATTTCTTTTATTTACAGATATTTGCAATGAAGTGCTTAATTATTATATAGTAACTGTGCCAGAAATTCCATTATAATTAACATGCCAAACTTCCACAAATTATTTCCCATACATATGTTAATTATCATATAGTGTGTGCTGCAATTCATTTGCACAATTTTGTGCAAAAGATTTTAAGATGTATGCACATAATTGTGCTGTATGTGGGTACGCGTGTGGGCATTTCTTAAGCAGATAAATTCCATTTAAAGGGGCAGTAAACACCTTGAGAATTTTTTTTTTTATTATTATTATTGTATAGTAAAATAACTATGCATACATTTTAATAATTTATTGTTCCCTTATGAATATAATTTAGCTCTGAACTAGAAATGCCCACTGGAGACTCAACACCAACCCTCCTACATATTTTTCCCTAATTGGCTTCTGCAAATAACAACTGCGAATGAATGCATTACATACTAACATAATCACTGCGGCTAGCCTTGTCATCTGCAGACTCAAGCCTGGATTCGCTCCTCCAAAAAAGGCAAATGATGGGTGGAGTTTGGCTATTGAAAAAACAATTGCAGTAAACAAGAGGTTAATTTGTTTTAAAATGTTTAGACTTGGCTGATATTTTAATCTATAGCCAGACAAGTGATATCTTGTAATTACAAGGCGTTTAGTGTCCCTTTAATATTGCTTTCTGTTGAAATAGCATTTATACAGTTAGGGGTGTTACGCTTACTGACTTTAGATGACATCTAATGGTACCTACTTTACTTTCACTGGCTGTTTAGTTTGCAAGAGAGTTCTTGTAGTAATGTTAGTGAGTCACAGCATCTTGGTTTTCTGTTACACCAGAATTATACCCCTTGTGGAATTCTGAAGTTACTTATTTTGTTGTGTAATCAGTCCGCAGCTAGAGCTGTGCCATATTGCTTACCCCAGCATGTATATTTCCGATATCTTATCTCAGAAGTATTGATCAAGGCTGGAACCTAAATGAATGCGCATCTAAGCACAAGCATTCGAATATGCTGCATGCACACTAAATCCCTGCTGTGTAGAATCTGAAATGCTTTCAAAACCCCTTACAAAGGCATATGCTATATTAAATAAATAAAATATCCTAGACATTTAAATTTATATATTGGAAGAGGAACAATTTTAAGTTAATTTATGCTTTTAAATAGGCACTGCCTGACTCTATAATGCGCCTGCAATTTTAATTTATTTAATTATATTTTTATTAACTGTATGAAAATCAATGAGAACATTTAAAGCAGGAAAATGTGTTTCCAGTGTAGAACACAGGATGAATACATGATAAGAAATAACATAGAAGTGTGCTGCTTAAGAGGTAAGTGGATACTCTAGTCATTGTATCATTTGCTTGGTGTCATAATGAACTGCTGGAGAAGGAGATGCATTCACGGTATGTGATTATAAATGCTATCTAACTGTAAGGAAAGAGGCCAATTACTAAACATTTTCAGATGTCTAAGATTAAAGGGCTATAAGTATTTTTTGCTATCTATTCATAGCATATTTCTGAAATAAAACACTGTACTGAAAAAGATCTACCTGAAAAATAAAAGTTTGGGGGTCAATTCTAATCTAGTTGATCGTGTTTTTTGGCTCCCAATACACAATGCAAATGATAACACCATTCTCGTATTTAAAAAATACTGGATTAGATATAAAAAAAAGTCACCTCTACGATGCATGGACAGCATTGGTTTAGGCAATCACAACCCACCGACCACAATTTATTGACTAAATGTCGTCAACAAAGCAGACAAATCGAAATTAACAGCTAAAGGCAATTCAGAAATGTGCAACAGCCACAGGTCAATAGATTGCACACATCGGATAAATGATAATATTAAACACTGATCTGCGTATGTTTAACACAAAAAAGCAAATGGCTCCGCCCATGCCTGCAACAATGATGGCCCTTTTTGATGATGATCGAATTGTGCAAAATAAAACAACTGAACAAGTCATCTCCATCAATTAAATGTAAAAATACCAAGAAAACATTTCTGCAAGATACTGATAGAGACAGGAGACTATCAGGAGAGGAGACAATGCAGGACCGGCAGAATGAGCCTGTTCAGTTGGTGAGAGAATATAAATGTAACTGCCGTTGTAACCTGGAGCACAGGCAGATAAGTAAACAGCTCAGCAGTATAACCGAGCAGAGGCAGACAGGACTGTCTGATTTTAGCTGCTAACGTTGTCTCTGTGCTGCTTTTATGATTTTAGGAATGAAAACTTCTGTATCACAGTTCAGCTGTTCAGATTACATAGTTTACAGCCAGCATCAGACAGCCATGTCCAGTGACTCCCTTGTTGTAGGCAGCTAGTTAGGGAGTGTAGGAAAACCCTTAGCTCTGATAGAAGGGAATAATACGTACGTATACATATAACACTAGATACACAGCACAGTTTTACTTAGTTTCAGCAGATTTAGCTGCAAAATATGTCATTTGTATATTACAAAATGTATTTATGTAATGCTTGATTTTACTAGTACATTTTTGTTTTGGTGTAAACTGAAACCCCATAACCCCTTAACGACCGTGACGTACCCTGTACATTGCTGTTCCTCTAAGGGATTGTATGACTATACCACTAATGGCAAGACTGCGCTACGAGATCACGCTACTGAAAACGGCACCCCCATAGAAAGATCAGCGACGTACAGGCCATTAAACATTTTAGGGACAAATTATTAAGCTCTGAAAGGAGCTTGATGCCCGTTTCCGCACAAACCTTCTAAAGACCGCTGCTCCATTACTTGTCTGCCTGCTCTAAGCCCGGGAACAGAAATCTAGATCACGCTATTGAAAACGGCACCCCCATAGAAAGATCAGCGACGTACAGGCCATTAAACATTTTAGGGACAAATTATTAAGCTCTGAAAGGAGCTTGATGCCCGTTTCCGCACAAACCTTCTAAAGACCGCTGCTCCATTACTTGTCTGCCTGCTCTAAGCCCGGGAACAGAAATCTAGCCGATTGAATACAATTGGGTCGATTGACACCCCCTGCTAGTGGCCGCATTGCGCCAGCAGTTCACAAGAACTGCTGGTGCAATGATAAATGACGACAGCGTATGCTGTCTGCATTTATTGATGTGCAGCGGACATTATACGCTACATCATATCATGTCCGCTCGCACTATGATAAATTGGCCCCATAGAGATGGTAACATAAAATTATAAATCGTATATATAAAAAAAAAACTCTGCAATATGCTTTCATTAGTTATTTTGTCCCCTTTTCCTGTAATTCCATTCTGAAATTGTGAGCTTTTCAGTTCCTGTTAAAAATGGAAGTGCAGAACACTGTTATATTCCATACAGCCATTAGCTGCAGACTCTAGTGACCTATTTATAACTGTCTCTAATTGGTCACACAGAGAAGGTAACCTAAGTTACAACATGGCAGCTCCCATTGTTTTATAGACACTAAAACTTTACACTTATTTTGTCAATATTTAAACAGCTAATGAAACTTTAAAAACTACATATACATGTTATTCTCAGACTAATATTTTCTTTGAATGCGTCATTCTATCTAGCATTAATTTATTGTTTAACGTCCCTTTAAGGGGATAACCAGGTTTAATTATCCAAAGCGAAAAAATATGTTTTTATTGTTATTTATTGTTGTCTGCTTTCCCTTCAATTTAAATCTGAAATATTGCAGCTTTTACACTGCCAGGAGAAAGGCTAGAGTGATTTCAGAACCCTGACCCTTGTACATGCTACATCTTTACTGCTTTATAACTGCGAAAGCCAATTTATATGTTTTTAATTGGCATTTCAAGAGATATGTCCTTGAAGCGCAAAACAATGCAATTTTTCCTCACAACATTTTTTATAAAGTTTTAAAACTATTTTTGAAAAATGTATTTGCAGTAGATATTTTGCGATGTAGTGATTTATTTCTGATGCACATGGATTTGCTCTGGACAGCACTTGTCTATTGGTGGTGAATTTATCCACCAATCAGCAAGAACAACCCAGGTTGTTCACAAAAATGGGCATCTAAACTTACATTCTTGCTTTTCAAATAAAGATGAATGAAGAAAATTTGATAATAGGAGTTAATTAGAAAGTTGCATCTGAATCACGAAAAGAAAGATTTAAATGTAATATTCAAATTATGCAATATTCAAATTAGAAACATTTGAATTGATATATTTGTATCTATTATGTATCAATTTACTAAATTACCTACCGCATGAACTATTGAATGTTTGAATAGTATTTGTTATATCGAATTAGGGCTGGGCGATATGGGCAAAAATAAAATCGCAATTTTCTTATAAATTACTATAACACCTTCATTTTGGATTCTAAAGTTTATTTAACACTACAGAATCTTAATGTAAATGTTTCTCAATGTCCAATACACTCTTGGAGCATAAAAATACAAACCACAAAATAGTTAAAATAAAATTTGCTGCCTGTGATGTGATTAAATAGTAGCCACTAGCCAGTTATTAGGTCTTATGACACACAACATTGTCATGTTTTATTGGACAGTCATTCTAACAGTGGACAGTGGTATGATTAACAAATGAAGCAGTATAAGCCACATACACACACAATTATATATATATATATATATATATATATATATATATATATACACACACAGTATATATATACATATATATATATACATACCTACACACACACATATATATAATATACAATCACATACACAGTTGCACACAGATATATATATATATATATATATATATATATATATATATATAAAACATTGTAGATGCAGTTAAGTTAGCCCAGTAGCAGAGGGGACTGCAGTTTTAGCCTTTTTGGGAGCCGTGGGGTTAACTGCATCTGCTATATATTTGAGCCGTTTCTGAGAGGAGCAGGAGATTGTGTGAGAGGTTCCATAATGTTTATATACCCTAAGTTTCAGACTACAGACGTCCCTAGGGGGAAATATAAGTAAGTGGCTTTCTCTCCTGTTCATTCCTGCATGTGCTCTGCTTTAGACTTCTAGATTGATCGGCTGCTTATGAGAACAGAAAGTGAAAGTAAAAACAGCCATTTTACAAATGTGTGCTGAAAGCAACCACTAGATGGAGCTGGTTTGCAAGAAATCACAAACAAATTCAATATTCCAGCCACTTCTGAGGATTTTTTTATTTAGCAAAAAATCGCGAACTCTCGCGGTTTTAAAATCGCGGCGATTAATCGTGGTTTTAAGTCGCATATGTGATTAATTGTGCAGCCCTATATCGAATATTACATTCGAAATTTCGAATGTGGAAATTCGATCTAATTATGAACAAATTGAAAACCAAAAAATAACATTCGATTATCGAATTTTATTGGATTTTCATTCTTATCAACATTCGATTGTCCAAAACGAATGTCCACAGGACTATTTGTTCTACCAAACAAATAACACTTTCAGCACATTTGCCCATCCCGATAAAATACAAGGAGACAATATAATCATAGATATTATTATTTTATTCACTATACATCAGACATTTTTATGGGATTTTGTTCTAGGTTATAGGACTATTAAATACAGTAGAATTTCCTAATTAACAAGTGCATACTAAAAAGACAATACAATAGCTCTTACTCAGTTTATATGAGCAAAAGATTATTTTTTTTTAACAATTTAAAAATTTCCTTTGATTTCTGTATCATGTGACAGCCATCAGCCAATCACAATCACGTACGTTTACACTCTGAACTCTTGCACATACTGGTGCCTCAGAAAGTGTGCATAAAAATTGTGCAATTTGATCATAGAAATAAATGGGAAGGTTTCTTAAAACTGCCAAAATTAAGCACATGGAGGAGCGCTAAGCCAGCTAAGATAGCTAAAAAAGCTAAAGGACTATATAAGAGTTAAAATAATTTATTTAGAATACATTAAAAAAGTTAAAAAATATAAAAGCATAGTACCCCTTGGAGTTATAGGAAAGCTAATAGTTCCAATCAAAATAATGTGGCCAAAGTGTGCCCAATAGTAATAATGCCCAAAAAAGATGTGTGAATTGTGTCCAATGAAAAATATAAAACTGCAAAAATTAAAAATGGGTGTACACCAAAAATTGATAACATAATAAAATAATTGAAAAAGTGGAAATGTTATCCAAACGTGTGTGACAAAAAAGTGATGGTCTTTAAATAATAATCCTTCTAATGTTGATAATTCTCAGTGTGTAAACAAAGATCTTCTAAATAATGTGAGACAATCTCCTATAAGTGTGCATATTGTGCAATTTGATCATAGAAATAAATGGGAAGGTTTCTTAAAACTGCACATTCTATCTGAATCATGAAAGTTTAATTTTGAATTTAGTATCCCTTTAAATATAATTTTTAGCTGTAAAAAAGAACACAATTCATATACATTATTATTCTTTTACATTATATAATAGATAAAAGATACCCAGTGGTTCCAATGGAGTTTGAAAAATAAGTTTTAATGGTGTCAAAAGTTAAGAAAATATTTAGACCTATGAACTGTTCTCTGATAACTTTTCTTATTATTGTTAAAAATCTAAGCCTGTCAAGAACATTGCGAAATAAATATCAGTGACCAATAGTAAGGACATAAGACTAAGACTTTCAATAAAGACAGTTCTTGTGTCCCTTAAGCCCAATACCAACTTGGATGAATTCAAAATGCATTGCTTTTGTAACAATCTAAGGATCCGTCAGTGAATGAGGAAGAGAGATGCCCTTGAAAAACACAGAAAGTTCAAAGACTAAAAAAAAAAAAAATGATTCACAGCTAAGGATGAAAATTTCATTTAAAAACTGTTATTTATAATATAGACTGCTTGGTCTGTTCATATAGAAATATCTGAAGTTGTTTTTAAAAGTGTCTAAGTGTCCAGAAACGCTGACTGTAGTTCAGGCCGCGGTTTAGCTTCATATCTGGACAACTTAAAAGATCAACAGACTGCCCTTATCAAATTATTGTATCCTAAAACCCTCTGTTATCAAAGACTTGTGTTCCCTATTAGATAGAAAGAAGTGACAATACTTCTCCTCTATAGCATTTTATCTCCTATTCAATTCTATGTTGCATTCTACCACTCTCTCGTTGGATATATTTCTTTTATAATTCCATAATATCTATGAGGGGAGTTTACATGCGAATAACTCTTGTTGGTCTACATTCATTAAAAGGGACATAGAACTCAAATTTAAACTTTCATGGTTTAAATAGAATGTACAATTTTGAAAAAAAAAGTTCTAATTTATTTCTATTATAAAATTTACTTTGATCTCTTGGTATATTTTGTTGAAGAGCATACCTAGGCGTGTGTACATGTATAAACAGATTCAATACTGCTGCCATTTAGTGCTCCAGACTTGTGTGTGTACCCGAGCCTACCTAGTTATGCTTTGAAACCAATAGAACAAAAGTAAATTTAAATATAAAACAAAGTTTTTCAAATTGCTTACTCATAGTTTCATTTTAAGTTTCATGTCCCTTGTTGAAGCTCACTTCAACAGCAAGCTGCAAGATCATTCAGGTTTGATTATGAGATTTATTGAAGAAAAATGATACAACATAAACTCATTTACAGGAATTCTCTACATTTCTCACTGAGAAGGAGACAGTAGAATTAACTTTAGGCCCTGTAAACATAGTTCCCAATAATCAACAGCTTTAAAGTGTGAAAAATAGCTTTTTTACCCACAGTGCACATACTTGTGTTTGACGCTAAGTGACTTTGTAGTTTTTCAAGTAAAAAGGCAGCTTGTTCATGAGGTGTTGTTGCTATGGTGTTTTGTTTTCTTTGACGCATCAATCTTTTTCGCTTCTTGCTGCCAATCATTTGGTGCAAACCTTTTGCTGAGTTCGGCGCTATTTCATGACACGAGAAACACTTTTTCACCCATTGTTTGGATATAATTTTTGGGTGCACTGTTTGTGTTTATTTCTTTGTGATTTAACTTTTGGCCTGATTCTCGACAACTCTTACGGATTCTCCTTTTGTACGGACTTTGCCTGTGAGTTGCTGAACTCTGCCTGAAATTTCACCTGGGCCTTAGATTCTGATTTGGTAACTCCTATGCCCACAAGTTGACGACCTTTATCCTGCTTGGACCACATCTCTGGATCATTACTTCATCTTGTTCATCATGTCCTGGGTCTAATCCAGGGAGATGAGGCAGTGTTAATTAAGACACTTCTCAGCCACTGGGTCTTTACCCTGACAGACACAAACTCCTCAAAAGTGTGATATGAGGCCTTTAACTGTGATGGACTTTTTGAGGTTAGGAAGTGAATTTGAGAGCTGTACTGACAAGTTGTAGTTTGGAGAGTTTTTTGTGTGTGTTTATTTAACCTTGTTTTCATAATATAGCGTTAGGTTTACACACACATCGAGACACACACCCCTCATTTTTCTTTAATTAACACTCACATACATTTTTATTTTAACACAGCACATATACAGTATTTTGTTTATTTGATCCATTTTTCACCACACTCCCCTGTGACCCTTCCCTTTCCCTTTTAAACTTTCCTCTCCCTTTCTATATTTAGTTTTTTCATCACTTTTATTTTATTTTTTAGCCCTTAAATTGTTTTAATTTCTATACATGTTAACACCTTTATTTTGTGCCATACCATCTGCTTATGTTAGAAGTAATCTTTGGCCAAAGTTCAGAAGCTTTTAAGCGATAAATTGTACTGTGTAAACTTGGTGCAAATTATCATTGATGGGTTCCCATTGATGTTAATAGGAGCCGATAATACTAAACTGGTAAATCACTGATGTTTGCTAAGCACTCATTTTTTTAAAAAAAAGGTGCGTTCTTAATGATCAACAGTTGTTGAAAATTCATTGTCGACGAATATGTAGATGCAGTCTTATTATTTTGTATACCGTGAGTAGCAGTAATTTTCGGGAATGCAATATATTTCCATTTGTTTTATATATATATATTTTTTTTTTTAAAGGGACAAGATGTACAAAACATTTCTTTTGTCTTGCTATAGAATAACATATAAACCAAGTCTAAACATTTTTAAAAAATTATCTTGTTAACTGCAGCAAAACAACCACCACTTGCCTTATTTGAAGGAGCCAATCCAGACTAGCCACAGCCATAATGTTAGAATAAGGTGAATTGTTTTGCAATTTATTTGTTAAAGCCAATTTGGGAAATATATGTAACAGGGTTAGCCTTGAGTAGTCTGCAGAGTGCTTTTCCAGCTCTGAGAATTATAAAATCTACAATGATAAGAGCTAAAATACATAAAAGGGGGCAAAATAACGAATAATAATAATAAATACTGAAAAACAAATTTTATGCTTACCTGATAAATTGATCGCTTCTACGATACGACGAGTCCATGGATTCATCCTTACTTGTGGGATATTATACTCCTGCTAACAGGAAGTGGCAAAGAGCACCACAGAACAGCTGTCTATTTAGCTCCTCCCTTGACTCCACCCCCCAGTCATTCGACCGAAGGTATAGGAAGAAAAAGGAGAAACTAAAAAGGTGCAGAGGTGACTGAAGTTTGAAAACAAAAATATAATCTGTCTAAAATGACAGGGAGGGCCGTGGACTCGTCGTATCTTAGAAGAAATCAATTTATCAGGTAAGCATAAATTTCCTTTTCTTCTACTAGATACGACGAGTTTACGGATTCCTCCTTACTTGTGGGATACAATACCAAAGCAACAGGACACGGATGAACGGGAGGGACAAGACAGAAACCTAAACAGAAGGCACCACTGCTTGAAGAACTTTTCTCCCAAAAATAGCCTCAGAAGAAGCAAAAGTATCAAATTTGGAAAATTTGGAAAAAGTATGAAGGGAGGACCAAGTCGCAGCCTTACAAATCTGTTCAACAGAAGCATCGTTTTTAAAAGCCCATGTGGAAGCCACCGCTCTAGTAGAATGAGCTGTAATTTTTTCAGGAGGCTGCTGTCCAGCAGTCTTGTATGCCAAACGGATGATACTTTTCAGCCAAAAAGAAAGAGAAGTAGCCGTAGCTTTTTGACCCCTACGCTTTCCAGAATAAACAACAAAGAGAGAAGATGGTTGACGGAAATCCTTGGTCGCTTCTAAGTAAAACTTCAAGGCACGAACCACGTCCAAGTTATGTAACAGACGCTCCTTCTTAGAAGAAGGATTAGGACATAGAGAAGGAAGAACAATTTCCTGATTAATATTCTTATTTGAAACCACCTTAGGAAGGAATCCAGGTTTAGTACGCAAAATCACCTTATCAGAATGGAATATAAGATAATGCGAGTCGCATTGTAACGCAGAAAGCTCAGAAACTCTTCGAGCAGAAGAGATAGCAACTAAAAACAAAACTTTCCAAGATAAAAGCTTAATATCTATGGAATGCATGGGTTCAAACGGAACCCCTTGAAGAACATTTACAACTAAATTCAAACTCCATGGCGGAGCAACAGGTTTTAACACAGGCTTGATTCTGACTAAAGCCTGACAAAAAGACTGAAGGTCTGGGACATCCGCCAGACGCTTGTGTCGTAAAATTGACAAAGCAGAAATTTGTCCCTTTAAGGAACTAGCCGACAATCCCTTCTCCAATCCTTCTTGGAGAAAGGACAAAATCCTAGGAATCCTAACCCTACTCCATGAGTAGCCTTTGGTCACCAATAAAGATATTTACGCCATATCTTATAGTAAATTTTCCTAGTGACAGGCTTCCGAGCTTGAATCAATGACCGACTCAAAGAATCCCCGCTTAGATAAAATCAAGCGTTCAATCTCCAGGTAGTCAGCTGCAGAGAATTTAGATTTGGATGTTGGAACGGACCTTGAGTGAGAAGGTCCTGTCTCAGTGGCAGTTTCCATGGTGGCAGAGATGACATTTCCACTAGATCTGCATACCAAGTACTGCGTGGCCACGCAGGCGCTATCAAGATTACCAAAGCCCTCTCCTGTTTGATTCTGGCAATCAGACGAGGCAGGAGAGGAAAAGGAGGAAACACATAAACTAGGTTGAACGACAAAGGTACTGCTAGAGCATCTATCAGTACTGCTTGGGGATCCCTTGATCTGGACCCGTAACAAGGAAGTTTGGCATTCTGACGAGATGCCATCAGATCCAATTCCGGTGTGCCCCATTGACGCAAACACCTCCGGATGGAGCTCCCACTCTCCCAGATGAAAAGTCTGACGACTTAGAAAATCCGCTTCCCAGTTCTCTACTCCTGGGATATAGATTGCTGATAGATGGCTCGAGTGAGTCTCTGCCCATCGAATTATCTTGGAAACTTCCATCATTGCTAGAGTACTCTTTGTTCCCCCTTGATGATTGATATATGCTACAGTCGTGATATTGTCCGACTGAAATCTTATGAATTTGGCCGAGGCCAGCTGAGGCCACGCTTGAAGCGCGTTGAATATTGCCCTCAGTTCCAGAATATTGATTGGAAGTAGGGACTCCTCCTGAGTCCAAACACCCTGAGCCTTCAGGGAATTCCAGACTGCACCCCAGCCCAAGAGGCTGGCGTCCGTCGTCACTATGACCCATGCTGGTCTGCGGAAGCACATTCCCTGGGACAGATGATCCTGTGACAACCACCAATGAAGAGAGTCTCTGGTTTCTAGATCCAGATTTATCTGAGGAGATAAATCCGCATAATTCCCATTCCACTGTCTGAGCATTCACAGTTGCAGTGGTCTGAGATGTAAGTGAGCAAACGGAACAATGTCCATTGCCGCTATCATTAATCCAATTACCTCCACACACTGCGCCACTGATGGCCGAGGAGTGGACTGAAGTGTCCGGCAAGTAGTTAAGATCTTTGACTTTCTGACCTCCGTTAGAAATATTTTCATGTCTACCGAGTCTATCAGAGTTCCTAAGAATGGAACTCTTGTCAGTGGAACTAGTAAACTCTTTTGTATATTCACCTTCCACCCGTGAGTTCTTAGAAAAGCCAACATAATGTCCGTGTGAGATTTGGTTAGCTAGTAAGTTGATGCTTGAATCAAAATATTGTCCAGATAGGGCGTCACTGCTATGCCCCGCAGCCTTAGGACCGCCAGAAGGGACCCTAGCATCTTTGTGAAGATTCTGGGAGCTGTGGCCAACCCGAAAGGAAGGGCCACAAACTGGCACTGTTTGTCCAGGAAGGCGAACCTGAGAAACTGGTGATGATCTCTGTGGATAGGAATGTGAAGATACGCATCCTTTAAGTCCACGGTAGTCATACATTGACCTTCCTGGATCATTGGTAAAATAGTTTGAATGGTCTCCATCTTGAATGATGGGACTCTGAGAAATTTGTTTAGGCATTTGAGATCTAAAATCGGTCTGAGGGTTCACTCTTTTTTGGAAACCACGAACAGATTTGAGTAAAATCCCTGCCCCTGTTCTAGTTTTGGAACTGGACAGATTACACCCATGGTATATAGGTCTTTTACACAGCGTAAGAACGCCTCTTTTTGTCTGGTCTACAGACAAACGTGAAAGATGAAATCTCCCTCTTGGGAGCAAATCCTTGAATTCTAGTCGATACCCCTGGGTCACGATTTCTAATGCCCAGGGATCCTGAATGTCCCTTGCCCAAGCCTGAGCGAAGAGAAAGTCTGCCTCCTATTAGATCCGGTCCCATATCGGGGGCTGCTCCTTCATGCTGTCTTGGTAGCAGCATCGAGCTTCTTGGCCTGTTTACCTTTATTCCAAGTCTGGTTAGGTCTCTAGACTGACTTGGATTGTGCAAAATTCCCCTCCTGCTTTGTGGCGGAGGAGGAAGTAGAGGGTCCACCTTTAAAGTTTCGAAAAGGAGCGAAAATGATTTTGTTTAGCCCTCATTTTAACCGTCTTGTCCTGAGGAAGGGCATGGCCTTTACCTCCAGTAATGTCGGAAATGATCTCCTTCAGTCCAGGCCCGAATAGGGTCTTACCTTTGAAAGGAATAGCTAACAGCTTAGATTTTGATGACACATCAGCAGACCAAGACTTAAGCCATAACGCTCTACGCGCTAAAATGGCAAAGCCTGCATTCTTTGCCTCTAACTTAGCCATTTGAAAAGCGGCATCTGTAATAAAAGAATTAGCTAGCTTGAGAGCCTTAATTCTATCCAAAATATCATCTAATGGGGTCTCAACCTTAAGAGACTCCTCTAGAGCCTCAAACCAAAAGGCTGCTGCAGTAGTTATTGGAACAATGCACGCTATAGGTTGTAAAAGAAAACCCTGATGAATAAACAATTTCTTTAACAGACCCTCTAATTTTTTTATCCATAGGATCTTTGAAAGCACAACTGTCCTCAATAGGTATAGTTGTACGCTTAGCCAGAGTAGAAATAGCTCCCTCTACCTTAGGGACCGTCTGCCAGGAATCCCGAATGGTGTCAGATATGGGAAACATTTTCTTAAAAGTAGGAGGGGGAGAGAACTGAATGCCTGGTCTATCCCATTCCTTAGTAACAATGTCAGAAATCCTTCTAGGGACTGGAAAAACATTAGTGTAAGAAGGGACCTCTAGATATTTATCCATTTTACACAATTTCTCTGGTGGAATTACAATAGGGTCATAATCATCCAGAGTCGCTAAAACCTCCCAGAGTAACAAACGGAGGTGTTCAAGCTTAAATTTAAAGGCCGTCACATCTGAGTCTGTTAGAGGGAACATCTTTCCTGAGTCTGAAAGCTCTCCCTCAGACAGTAAATCCCCCACCCCCAATTCAGAACACTGTGAGGGTACATCGGAGATGGCCAATAAAGCGTCAGAGGGCTCAGCATTTACTCTAACACCTGACCTACTGCACTTACCCTGTAAACCTGGCAGTTTAGACAATACCTCTGTAAGGGTAGTAGACATTACTGCAGCCATATACTGCAGGGTAAAAGAATTAGACGCACTAGAAGTACTTGGCGTCGCTTGAGCGGGCGTTAAAGGTAGTGACACTTGGGGAGAATTAGATGGCATATCCTGATTCTCTTCAGACTGAGAATAATCCTGAGACATACTTTTATCAGCTAAAATATGTTCCTTGCAATGTAAGGCCCTTTCAGTACATGAGGGACACATTTTAAGTGGGGGTTCCACCATGGCTTCTAAACACATAGAGCTTTCCTCAATGTCAGACATGTTGAACAGGCTAGTAATTACCACAAAAAGACTTGAAAACACTTTATTTAATGGAAAAAAAAAAAACAATCTGAAAAAACGGTACTGCGCCTTTAAGAGAAAAAAAGCATACAATTTTTCCAAAACTGCTTTAGAAGGTTTTAACACTCACAATTTTATCATATAAGTATCTAATCTGGCAGCCTAAGATTGCACCACAAGTAAGGGACTATTAACCCTATCAGCAAAAACGTTACCCAAAAAAACGTTATGAGAATAAACTATCAACCCCCTGCACCTCCTGTGGCGCCTACCTGCCCTCTGGGGTCTGAGAATTATACTCTCACTTCGATAAGGCTATCTCTTCAGTTGAGGCCCACTGGAGCTGGAGCTTGCTGTCTCTATGTGAAATACAACTGCGCATCTAAGGCGCAAAATTAGGCCCCGCCCATCATACACAATGTCTCAACCTAGTGAAAAAAACAAAACGCTGTAAAGCGTTATAGGAACTAGCCATGTGGGTTTCCATATACCCAGTACAATTTGTCAGCCATGTGAAACCCTCCAGTGCCATCAAACACACAAACGTTAGTATCAGAAAAAAACATTATAACAGGTCCCAGTAACATCCCTTCATTGCCTGTAGGATTTGTCAGCCGGTTCTGAAATACCACAGTCTCTTCAGAAAAAATTACTGAACATACCTCAATGCTTGTAGCATAAAGACCATTCCCCCCCACTGAAGCTTCTCAAGTACTCCTCAGCCATTCTGTGGGAACTCCTCTGGATCTTAGTGACAACTGCTAAGATCATCAACCTCCAGGCAGAAATCTTCTATCCAAATGCTGCCTGAGGAAAAATAGCACTCACCGGTACCATTTAAAAATAAAAAAGTCTTGCTTGAAGAAAATAAAAACTATCATTTTATCACCTCTTTCACTTTACCTCTTCCTATTACTTAGTGTAGGCAAAGAGAATGACTGGGGGGTGGAGTCAAGGGAGGAGCTATATAGACAGCTCTGCTGTGGTGCTCTTTGCCACTTCCTGTTAGCAGGAGGATAATATCCCACAAGTAAGGATGAATCCGTGGACTCGTCGTATCTAGTAGAAGAAATATATTTTACTATGTATAACTAAACATTTGATGAGGTGTTTACTGTCTCTTTAACAAGTTTTACAAAATGTAAGAAAAAAAAAACAAAAAAAAATAAAAAATACAAATAAAAATAATGCGCAGAACAATTTAAAGAATAAAAACAATGATTTAAAATGGTATAATCAATAAAAATGTCCCGCCTGATATTATTTATAAATTAATCACTTAAAAAGGAACAGGAAAAGTCGAAATTAAACTTTCATGATTCAGATGCAGCATGCAATTTTATGTAACTTTCTAATTCACTTATTACCAAATTTGTTTTGTTCTCTTGGTATTCTTTGTTGAAGACTAAACCTAGGTAGGCTGACAGGAGCTTAGGAGTGTGAACTTGACTAGAGCAGTGTGAGTGTTTGTAACTACATGTATAACATGGCTACAAACACTGTTGACAGATGGCTTAAAACACGTGCACGCTCCTGAGCTCACCCAGGATTATTTTCAACAAAGGATACAAAGAGAACTAAGAAAAATTGATAATAGAAGTAAATTAGAAAGTTGTTTAAAATGTTATGCTCTATCCAATCCATTTACAATTAATTTAAACTTCACTGTCCAAAACACATAACAAACATACAAAGTTAAAAGGGAAAGAACAAATGGGTATATTAAACTACGTCACCCTTGTAAGATGTTTCTACCTCTCATTCTAACATCATCCTAAATCAGGAATGCTTCACATGAACATATGTTTACAATACTTGATTCATCCCGTATAGACTTCAACAAATCGTAACTATGAACTTGAGAATTCATTGGATAATGATACCTTTTCCAGCAATAAAGTACTGGAAATCTGAATTACCCAATCTGTCAGGGTAAGAATATTACTTTGTTTCCATAGTGTTGAGATAGATTTAAAAAATATCAACTTTCGATGTTTATTTATCTACTTATTTTTGTATTTAGAAGAGAATTTTAAAAAAAAAATTATACAATATTTTTGTTTTTCGAAAATGTTTATTCTTTTGCTGAAATAAAACAGCCTTTTTATTTTGCATGTCTATGGAGGCTTGTTCCTCTTAACCAATAGGGCGTGTGGACTAGTTCTTCTCAGCCAATAAGAAAGTACTTTTGAGCACCAATTGTACATAAGCATAAACATCCTGTTAGTTGAACATCAATTTAAATAATTACTAATCAAACTGTTTTATGCAAAAAAAATTGCAAAAAATATACATGGTAGGAGATTTCTAACTTAAAGGGACATGAAATCCCAAAATTGTCCTAAATGATTCAGATAGAGAATACAATTTTAAACAACATTCTAATTTACTTCTATCATCTAATTTGCTTCATTCATTTCATTCATTTAGATATCCTTTGTTGAAGAAATAGCCTATTTAGATATGCTTTTCAACAAAGGAAATCGAGAGAATGAAGCAAATTAGATAATAGAAGTAAATTGGAAAGTTGTTTCAAATTGCATGTTCTTACTAAATTATGAAAGAAAATATTTGGGTTTCATGTCCCTTTTAAATGTGCCTTTAATTTGTCAGTGCAGATCTCAGAATCACTGATCGTCAGCTAAATATGCTTTAATTTTCATAGTAATATTTTTATATATAATATTTTGTATGGCTATGTACGATAACATTAAACTATCTCTTAGTTTTTTTATATATACATATTATTAGAGAAAACGAGTTTAGAGTAAGTTTGGATATTATTTTGGCAACAAAGGCTTTGGGGTAGATTTAACCAGCAGCGGATGCTGCTTTCTACGACCGAAGTTTCAGGTTCCCCGGAAACTTAAGTTAAAAAGCAGTGGTCGTAACTTAACTTGTCCGCCACCGATCCAGATGATTGACACCCCCTGCTAGTGGAGGATTGGTTGCAAATGTTCTGGGGGGCGGAATGTCCGCCCGGCATTTAATAATGTGACCCCTTAGACTCTATTGCATAGCTCTTTCCTTTATTAAAACGAACAACAACAAGTAAATATCAAGTGTGTCATCTACATCTTTAGCATTTTATAATTCCACGGCATGATTAAAGTTACCTAGTTACATATTATTGTTGCTTAAAACCTGAACAAGAACACAGGTAAAATGTGAGTGTCAGTGCCCTCTGTACTCACCACTCGAGCAGTCTGCACCTCCCCAGCCAGGTTCACAGTGACAGGTGTCAGGCGACACGCACCGGCCATGTACACATTCCTCTGTGCAGAGTGCTGAAAAATACAAAACAATTTTTTTTTTTAAATATTCTCCATTAGATGGAAAAAATGCAAAGATATAATCATTGCCTCTCATGTTCCTAACATAAATTATGACCAAAAGCAAAATGTACCATCCTTGCAGGAGGACAGGTTTGCAAGTAGTAGCCTGTTCGCCTGCAATCGCCACTTGTGATGTTGCATCGCACAGAGAAATTTAACATTGCACATGAGGTTTCTTGTGCAATGCCACTTCTTGTTCTGGTGCAACCAATTGTGCTAGAGCAGGGCATGTCAATCACCTTGAACAAACAAGTGTTGGGGTGATTGATCTTACCACTTCTGAGGTGGCAGAGAGAGAAAAAGAAACAGTTTCTGCTTCTTAAATATGTGGCAGCGGGCACGCATATGCGAACCTGCTCCACAGAGCCAGACAAGCTGAAAATGCAGCTTCATAAATCCAGCCCCAAAGTACATAGTAACAGATATTCATGTATGTTTGTGTGTGTATATAAGGCCACTGGTTTTTAGCCATAGTCACAATGGCTAAAGACCAATGGGTCTAGTGAGTGTAAGTCGTACAGCATCAGTAAACACCTTGAGATTTTAATATACTATGTTTAGTTATGTGTAATATAACAACTTTTCAATAAACTTTCATTACTTATTTTGCGCCACTGTCATGTAATTAAGCTCAGAAAATAGCAGAATTTCTCATTCTCAGGGGTCGATTTATCAACGGCCTTCAGGCTTACCGGAAACAGCAGTTATGACTGGTCTGCCTGCTCTGAGGCTGCAGGCATCAATCCGCACAATCTCATATGATCGGGCTAATTGACACCCCCTTGCTAACGGTAAAGCAGTCCAAGGGCAAACCACTAGAATGATTAGGCAGGCAGGATTTGGCAACGATAAAAGCAGTCCAAGGGCAAACCACCAGAATAGTCAGGCAGGCAGAGTTTGGCAACAGAGAGGCAATTCAGAATAATTGGGGTTAATTGGCAGAGTAGACAGGCAAGCAGAGTTCAGCAGCAGAGTATCAGTCCAGCAATTTAGGGGTTAAACAGGTAGAGTAGTCAGACAAGCAGAGTTCAGCAGCAGTATATCATTCCAGCAATTCAGGGGTATAACAGGCAGAGTAGTCAAACAGGCAGGGTTCAAACACAATAAGGCAATACAGTAGTAACAATCTATCATACCCAGGAGCACACAAAGTAACACCTATACTTGGGCAGTGATAGATCGTTTAAATATGCTTACATAGGTGCAGGATTCGTGCCACAGACGTCCGGACCGGCATCAGTGAGAGAGGGGCTTGCCGCGATGACGTCAGTGCCGCATGCATCCGGACCCGACACAGCCCCTGGCAACGAGCAGGGAAGGAGACGCCGCGCCCCTAGCAACAGCTAGAGTGGCGAGGCGTGACACAAAGAAGTTGAAGAAACTTTCTGCCCCTTGCACTTCCCTGCATACACCACAAAAAGAAAAGTAGATTGTCTGAAATCCTTTGTAGCCTGAAGATAAAACTTCAAGGCTCGAACCACGTCCAAATTATGAAGTAACCTCTCCTTAGGAGAAGAGGGGTTAGGACACAAAGAAGGAACTACTATTTCCTGATTAATGTTATGGTTAGACATAAATTTGGGAAGAAATCCCAAACCAGTGCGAAGAACAGTCTTATCAGCGTCAAAGACCAAATAAGGATGCTCAAATTGCAAGGCCCCCAGCTCAGAGACTCTGTGAGCCGATGCAATAGCCAACAGAAAGAGAACTTTCCAGGAAAGAATCTTAATGTCAATAGAGTGCATAGGTTCAAACGGAACCCTCTGCAACACCCTCAGAACCAAGTTCAAGCTCCAAGGAGGAGCGCACTGTCTAAAAACAGGCCTGATTCTAGACAGGGCCTGAACAAAAGACTGAATATCCGGAAGCTCAGCAAGGCTCTTGTGCAACAAAACAGATAATGCCAAAATCTGTCCCTTCAAGGAACTGGCGGCAAGCCCCTACTCCAGTCTATTCTGGAGAAAGGACAGAATCCTGGATACCTTAACCTTGTGCCAAGGATATCCATGCTTCTCACACCAGGACAAGTAAGTCCTCCACACCTTATGATAGATGCGACGAGTGACCGGCTTCATGGCCTGAACGAGAGTATCAATCACTCTCTCAGAAAACCCTCTCCTGGCCAAGACTAAGCATTTAATCTCCACGCAGTCAGCCTCAAAGAATCTAGATTTTGATGTAAAAAAGGGAACCTATATCAAACAGGGTAACCTCCATGGAGGAGAAGATGACCTACCCACCAGATCCGCAAACCCCGTCCTCTGCGGCCATGAGAGAGCAATCAGAATAGCCAAAGCTTGCTCCTGCTTGATGCGGGCCACTACACGAGGTAGAAGTGGCAACGGTGGAAAAATGTAAACTAGGTTGAACCCCCAAGGCAATGCTAAGGCATCTATCAGCTCTGCCTGGGGATCCCTGGACTGTGACCCATATCTGGGTAGCTTGCAATTGAGTCTGGATGAAATGAGATCTATCTCCGGTGTCCCCAATCTGTGAAAAATCTCTGCAAACACCTTGGGATGCAGAGACCATTCCCCCAGATGGAAGGATTGCCTGCTGAGAAAATCCGCTTCCCAGTTGTCCACACCTGGAATGTGGATTGCTGAGAGCGAACAGCTGTAGGACTCTGCCCATTCCAATATCCGTGAAACCTCCCTCATTGCTAGGGAGCTTCTTGTCTCCCCCGATGGTTGATGTAAGCCACGAGGTAATGTTGTCTGTCTGGAACCTGATGAAGCTGAATGATCCCAGAGGTGGCCACGCCTTCAGAGCATTGTAGATTGCTCGAAGTTCCAGAATATTGATCAGGAGGAGAGACTCCTCTCGAGAACACTTTCCCTGAGCCATCCTGGCACCCCAAACAGCTCCCCATCCTGCCAGAATTGCGTCCATGGTCACAATCTCCCAGGAAGGTGTCAAGAAGGATGTCCTTTGAGACAGTTGTTCCGGACGGATCCACCAAGAGAGGGAATCCCTTGTCCGATCGTCCAGAGAAATCTGTTGGGATAGGTCTGTATGATCGCCATTCCACTGTCTCAACATGCACAACTGAAGAGGTCTTAGATGGAACCTGGCGAATGGAATGACATCGATGCTGGACACTATGAGCCCGATCACCTTCATACTCTGAGCCACTGAGGGACTGGAGGAGGACTGAAGGGCAAGACAGGTGGACGCAATCTTCCTGTGTCGCTTATCTGTGAGAATTATCCTTATGGATATAGAATCTATTATCGTTCCCAGGAACTCCACCCTTTTGCTGGGAATCACGGAGCTCTTTCCTGAGTTTATCTTCCAACCGCGAGATTGAAGCAAAAGAAGAAGGACCCTCGAGTGATCCTCTGCAAGACTGAACGACGGCGTCTGGACTAGGTTGTCATCCAGATAGGGCGCAACAGCAATGCTTCTAGATCTGGCTACTGTAAGTAGCGCCCCCAGAACCTTTGTGAAGACTCTCGGGCTGTCACCAGACTGAAGGGAAGGGCCACAAACTGTAAATGTTAGCCCAAAAACGCAAATCTCAGGAACCTGAAGTAATCCCTGTGGATTGGCACATGAAGGTAGGCATCCTTCAAATCTATTGTTGTGATGAACTGCCCCTCTTCAACTAGGGAAATAATAGATTTGATTGTTTCCATTTTGAATGATTGAACAGCCAGAAACTTGTTTAAACATTTTAGGTTTAGAATCGGGCAGAACGTGCCCTCCTTCTTTAGGACCACGAAAAGGTTTGAATAGTACCCTAAACCCCTTTCTGCTGGGGGTACTGGTTTAATAACTCAGAGAAGACAGATCCCTCAAACGTTCTAGGAAGGTGCCTCTCTTTTCTGGTCTGGAAGACAGATTTGGCAGGAGGAATCTGCCCCTGGGCGGATGAGATCTGAACCCTATCCTGTATCCCTGGGCTATAACCTCCAGAACCCAAGGGTCCTGAAGTCCTGCAACCAGGCCTCTGAGAAGAGAGATAATCTGCCCCCTACTTGGTTCGGTGACCGGCAGGGGCCGTCCATTCATGCCGACTTTGTGTCGGTGGGCTTCTTGTTCTGCTTGGACTTATTCCAAGACTAAGCTGGCTTCCAAATGCCCTTGGACTGATCCGATTTTGCGGCGGGCTGCTGGCGTAGCGCCATGTCTGCACGAAAGGGATGAAAAGTAAATCCCTTAGGCTTAGCCTTCTTATCCTGCGGTAGGAAAGCGCCCTTGCCTCCCATAACCGTGGATATGATCGAGTCCAATCCTGGACCGAACAGGATCTTTCCCTGAAATGGAAGGGATAGCAGTCTAGACTTAGAGGCCATGTCCGCAGACAACGACTTTAGCCACAGAGCCCTGCGGGCTAGTACGGAAAAACCTGATACCTTAGCATTCAGGCGAATAATTTGCATATTGGCATCACAAATAAAATAATTAGTGACCCTCAAGGCCTTAATTTTATCCTGTATCTCGTCGAGGGGAGTCTTCCTCTCAACCATGTCCGACAGAGACTCACACGAATATGTCGCAGCTCCAGCTACCGCCGCTGCCAGCTGAAAAACAAACCCAGTGTGTTGAAACATTTTTCTTAACATGTTTTCTAACTTTTTATCCATGGGCTCTTTAAACGACGAACTATCCTCAAGAGGAATCGTTGTCTGCTTTGCGAGCGTAGAGATAGCACCTTCCACCTTAGGGTCAGTCCCCCACAGCTCGAGCTGAGTGTCCGGGACTGGGAACAGCTTTTTAAAAGAAGTAGAAGGGTAAAAGGAAGAACCTAATCTCTCTGATTCATTCTTAATAATGTTAGACATCTTAACAGGAACTGTGAAGTTCTGAGGCAATCGAAGGTTCCGCCGGTAGTTTCGGTCCCGGAACCTCGAGAGTAGCAAGAACTTGCTTCAGCAAAAAGCACAACTTTTCCACCCTAAACCTAAAGTCAGGCTCCTCCGCAGTCGGAGCTTTAGATAACAGACTCTGACCCAAAAGGAACGTCCTCCAAAGAGTCGGAGTCGTCCTCATCAGTGGATAATCTTTCCGAAATATCCATTGGAGTATATGACCCCTGGGTCGGATCGCCATATTTAACCTTACGCTTGCGTTTAGCAGAACGTGGTAAGGCACTAATCACCTTAGACACCGCCATTTGCAGTTGATCCGCAAAATCTGGCGGCCAACGGATCTCTCGAGTAGGCGAAATGGTCGTGCCCTCAGGCGCACCATGTGTAATCAGAGATGAATGTAGGGAGCGCACCTCACGGACGGGGAACCCTCAGAAGTGGACGGCTCAGTAGTACTAGACATCCAATTCTTTCTAGATGTCGAAAATTTATCAAGGACTGTGGAACATAGTTGAGCAGGCGGATCTATCAGAACCTCCTTGCAATAAACACAGGTATGAGACTTTGTTAAAGAGGGAGTACCCTCTAACGCGTCAGTGTCCTCCATAGCTTGCGCCTTTAATACGGACTAGATATAATATATATAAAAATGGCACCTTTATAACCTCCAATGGCCGGGGCACTCACCACCTCCTATGACCCAGGCAACAGAAACAGAATTTATGTTTACCTGATAAATTACTTTCTCCAACGGTGTGTCCGGTCCCCAGTCATTCGACCGACGTAAAGGAGGAATATTTGCATAGGAGAAATCATATGATACCGTGGTGACTGTAGTTAAAGAAAATAAATCATCAGACCTGATTAAAAAAACAGGGCGGGCCGTGGACCGGACACACCGTTGGAGAAAGTAATTTATCAGGTAAACATAAATTCTGTTTTCTCCAACATAGGTGTGTCCGGTCCACGGCGTCATCCTTACTTGTGGGAACCAATACCAAAGCTTTAGGACACGGATGATGGGAGGGAGCAAATCAGGTCACCTAGATGGAAGGCACCACGGTTTGCAAAACCTTTCTCCCAAAAATAGCCTCAGAAGAAGCAAAAGTATCAAATTTGTAAAATTTGGTAAAAGTGTGCAGTGAAGACCAAGTCGCTGCCTTACATATCTGATCAACAGAAGCCTCGTTCTTAAAGGCCCATGTGGAAGCCACGGCCCTAGTGGAATGAGCTGTGATTCTTTCAGGAGGCTGCCGTCCGGCAGTCTCATAAGCCAATCTGATGATGCTTTTAAGCCAAAAAGATAGAGAGGTAGAAGTTGCTTTTTGACCTCTCCTTTTACCAGAATAAACAACAAACAAGGAAGATGTTTGTCTGAAATCCTTTGTAGCATCTAAATAGAATTTTAGAGCACGGACAACGTCCAAATTGTGTAACAAACGTTCCTTCTATGAAACTGGATTCGGACACAAAGAAGGTACAACTATCTCCTGGTTAATATTTTTGTTGGAAACAACCTTCGGAAGAAAACCAGGCTCAGTACGTAAAACCACCTTATCTGCATGGACCAGATAGGGCGGAGAACACTGCAGAGCAGATAACTCAGAAACTCTTCTAGCTTTCCAAGATAATAACTTAATATCTACGGAATGTAAGGGTTCAAACGGAACCCCTTGAAGAACTGAAAGAACTAGATTAAGACTCCAGGGAAGAGTCAAAGGTCTGTAAACAGGCTTGATTCTAACCAGAGCCTGAACAAACGCTTAAACGTCTGGCACAGCTGCCAGCCTTTTGTGAAGTAAAACAGATAAAGCAGAGATCTGTCCCTTCAGAGAACTCGCAGAAAATCCTTTCTCCAAACCTTCTTGTAGAAAGGAAAGAATCTTAGGAATTTTTATCTTGTTCCATGGGAATCCTTTAGATTCACACCAACAGATATATTTTTTCCATATATTATGGTAAATTTTTCTAGTTACAGGCTTTCTAGCCTGAATAAGAGTATCTATCACAGAATCTGAAAACCCACGTTTTGATAAAATCAAGCGTTCAAACTCCAAGCAGTCAGTTGGAGGAAAACCAGATTCGGATGTTCGAATGGACCCTGAATAAGAAGGTCCTGTCTCAAAGGTAGCTTCCATGGTGGAGCCGATGACACATTCACCAGGTCTGCATACCAAGTCCTGCGTGGCCACACAGGAACTATCAAGGTCACCGAAGCCCTCTCCAGATTGATCCTGGCTACCAGCCTGGGAATGAGAGGAAACGGTGGGAATACATAAGCTAGGTTGAAGATCCAAGGTGCTACTATTGTATCCAATAGAGTCGCCTTGGGATCCCTGGATTTGGACCCGTAACAAGGGACCATGAAGTTCTGACGAGAGGCCATCAGAACCATGTCTGGAATGCCCCATAATTGAGTTATTTGGGCAAAGATTTCCAGATGGAGTTCCCACTCCCCCGGATGCTCCTCCATCGCCAGGGAACTCCTTGTTACCCCCTGATGGTTGATATATGTAACAGTCGTCATGATGTCTGATTGAAACCTTATGAATTTGGCCTTTGCTAGTCGAGGCCAAGCCTTGAGAGCATTGAATATCGCTCTCAGTTCCATTATGTTTATCGGGAGAAGAGAGTCTTCCCGAAACCATAGACCCTGAGTTTTCAGGGGTTCCCAGACCGCGCCCCAGCCCACCAGACTGGCGTCGGTCGTGACAATGACCTACTCTGGTCTGCGGAAGCTCATTCCCTGTGACAGGTTGTCCAGGGTCAGCCACCAACGGAGTGAATCTCTGGTTATTTGATCTACTTGTATCGTCGGAGACAAGTCTGTATAATCCCCATTCCACTGTCTGAGCATGCACAGGTGCAATGGTCTTAGATGAATTCGTGCAAAAGGAACTATGTCCATTGCCGCAACCATCAAACCTATTACTTCCATGGACTGCGCTATGGAAGGAAGAAGAACAGAATGAAGTACCTGACAAGAGCTTAGAAGTTTTGATTTTCTGGCCTCTGTCAGAAAAACCTTCATTTCTAAGGAAACTATTATTGTTCCCAAGAAGGGAACTCTTGTTGACGGGGACAGAGAACTTTTTTCTATGTTCACTTTCCACCTGTGAGATCTGAGAAAGGCTAGGACAATGTCCGTATGAGCCCTTGCTTTTGACAGAGACGACACTTGAATCAGGATGTCGTCCAAGTAAGGTACTACTGCAATGCCCCTTGGTCTTAGCACCGCTAGAAGGGACCCTAGTACCCTTGTGAAAATCCTTGGAGCAGTGGCTAATCCGAATGGAAGTGCCACAGGTAATGCTTGTCCAGAAAGGCGAACCTTAGGAACCGAAAATGTTCCTTGTGGATAGGAATACGTAGGAACGCATCCTTTAAGTCCACCGTGGTCATGAATTGACCTTCCTGGATGGTAGGAAGGATCGTTCGAATGGTTTCCATTTTGAATGATGAAACCCTTAGAAACTTGTTTAGAATCTTGAGATCTAAAATAGGTCTGAATGTTCCCTCTTTTTTTGGAATTATGAACAGGTTGGAGTAAAAACCCATCCCTTGTTCTCCTAATGGAACAGGATGAATCACTCCCATGCTTAACAGGTCTTCTACACAGTGTAAGAATGCCTGTTCGAAGATAATTGAGACCCGTGGAACCTTCCCCTTGGGGGTAGTTCCCTGAATTCCAGGAGATAACCTTGAGAAACTATTTCTAGCGCCCAAGGATCCTGAACATCTCTTGCCCCAGCCTGAGCAAAGAGAAAAAGTCTGCCCCCCACCAGATCCTTCCCAGATCGGGGGCCAACACTTCATGCTGTTTTGGTAGCAGTGGCAGGTGACTTGGCCTGCTTACCCTTGTTCCAGCCTTACATCTGCCTCCAGGCTGGCTTGGTTTGAGAAGTATTACCCTCTTGCTTAGAGGGTGTAGAATTTGAGGTTGGTCCGTTTCTGCGAAAGGGACGAAAATTTGGCTTCTTTTTAGCCTTAAAAGACCTATCCAGAGGAAGGGCGTGGCCCTTTCCCCCAGTGATGTCTGAAATAATCTCTTTCAAGTCAGGGCCAAACAGTGTTTTACCCTTTAAAGGGATGTTAAGCAAAAGCGCTCTGCGCGCCACGATAGCAAACCCTGAATTATTCGCCGCTAATCAAGCTAATTGCAAAGCGGCATCTAAAATAAAAAAGAGTTAGCCAATTTAAGAGCTTGAACTCTGTCCAAAACCTCCTCGTACGAAGATTCTTTATTGAGCGACTTTTCTAGTTCTTCGAACCAGAAACACGCAGCTGTAGTGACAGGAACAATGCATGAAATTGGTTGTAGAAGGTAACCTTGCTGAACAAACATCTTTTTAAGCAAACCCTCTAACCTTTAATCCATAGGATCTTGAAAACACAACTATCTTCTATAGGAATAGAAGTGCGTTTGTTTAGAGTAGAAACCGCCCCCTCGACCTTGGGGACTGTATGCTATAAGTCCTTTCTGGGGTCGATTATAGGAACTAATTTCTTAAATATAGGGGGAGGACAAAAGGTATGCCGGGCCTTTCCCACTCCTTATTTACTATGTCCGCCACCCGCTTGGGTATAGGAAAAACATCGGGGGGCACCGGAACCTCTAGGAACTTGTCCATCTTACCTAATTTCTCTGGAATGACCAAATTATCACAATCATCCAGAGTAGATAATACCTCCTTAAGTAGTGCGTGGAGATGTTGAAATTTAAATTTAAAAGTTACAATATCAGGTTCTGCTTGTTTGAGAAATTTTCCCTGAATCTGAAATTTCTCCCTCAGACAAAACCTCCCTCCTGGCCCCTTCAGATAGGTGTGAGGGTATGTCAGAACAGATATCATCAGCGTCCTCTTGCTCTTCAGTGTTTAAAACAGAGCAATCACGCTTTCTCTGATAAGTAGGCATTTTGGAAAAAATGCATGCAATAGAATTATCCATTACAGCCATTAATTGTTGTATGGTAATAAGTATTGGCGCACTAGATGTACTAGGGGCCTCTTGTGTGGGCAAAACTGGTGTAGACACAGAAGGGGATGATGCAGTACCATGCTTACTCCCCTCATTAGAGGAATCATCTTGGGCAATATCATATCTATGGCATTATTATCCCTACTTTGTTTGGACATTATGACACAAATATATCACATATATTTAAATGGGGAGACACATTGGCTTTCATACATATAGAACATCGTTATCTGATGGTTCAGACATGTTAAACAGGCTTAAACTTGTCAACAAAGCACAAAAAACGTTTTACAATAAAACCGTTACTGTCCCTTTAAATTTCAAACTGAACACACTTTATTACTGAATATGTGAAAAAGTATGAAGGAATTGTTCAAATTTCACCAAAATTTCACCACAGTAACTTAAAGCCTTAAAAGTATTGCACACCAAATTTGAAAGCTTTAACCCTTAAAATAACGGAACCGGAGCCGTTTTTACATTTAACCCCTATACAGTCCCAGGTATCTGCTTTGCTGAGACCCAACCAAGCCCAGAGGGGAATACGATACCAAATGACGCCTTCAATAAGCTTTTTCAGTGGTTCCTAGCTCCTCACACATGCATCTGCATGCCATGCTTTCCAAAAACAACTGCGCATTAGAGGCGCGAAAATGAGGCTCTGTCTATGACTAGAAAAGGCCCCCAGTGAAAAAGGTGTCCAATACAGTGCCTGCCGTTTTTATTAAAACAATCCCCAAGATTTAACAACTATTAAAAGTAATAATCTGCCAAATATACTTAGTAAATTAATCGTTTTAGCCCAGAAAAATGTCTACCAGTTTTTTAAGCCCTAATGAAGCCCTTTATTCTTTTACTTAAACTAAGAAAATGGCTTACCGGTTCCCATAGGGAAAATGACAGCTTCCAGCATTACCGAGTCTTGTTAGAAATGTGTCATACCTCAAGCAGCAAAGTCTGCCCACTGTTTCCCCCAACTGAAGTTACTTCATCTCAACAGTCCTGTGTGGAAACAGCCATCGATTTTAGTAACGGTTGCTAAAATCATTTTCCTCTTACAAACAGAAATCTTCATCTCTTTCCTGTTTCAGAGTAAATAGTACATACCAGCACTATTTTAAAATAACAAACTCTTGATTGAAGAATAAAAACTACATTTAAACACCAAAAAACTCTAAGCCATCTCCGTGGAGATGTTGCCTGTACAACGGCAAAGAGAATGACTGGGGAAGGCGGAGCCTAGGAGGGATCATGTGACCAGCTTTGCTGGGCTCTTTGCCATTTCCTGTTGGGGAAGAGAATATCCCACAAGTAAGGATGACGCCGTGGACCGGACACACCTATGTTGGAGAAAACCGTTCCATCTCCTGCAACAGCCAGTCAAGCAGAGGAAGTCGAATAGGCCACACCCGGTCAGAAGGAATGCCTCGCAGGTCCGCCCCTGCACTAGGGAGAAAAACGCGCCAAATTGGCCGCGCAAATACTCCCGGAAATGACTGCACACATACAGCACCCTCACTGTAACTGCACACATACAGCCCCTTTGCTATACACACAGCACCCTCACTGTCACTGCACACATATAGCACCCTCACTGCACACACAGAAACCTCACTGTCACTGCACAGTGCCTCACCTGTCCAATGTGTGTAATTACACTCTTTAATTATGATTATAAAAATAATTTTATTTAAAATATTTTTTTATGATCAAAGGTGCCCCGCCACCCACTGCCGTGCCAATATTCTGATCTCAAGTTAGTAGTACTTACACATTGATATTGCGCAAGGAAGTAGAGGCTGTAAGTCGTTCAGCTTCCTTTCCATTGCGCAATATGAATGCATTTTTTCTAAGGGCTGCTAGAGACTGCCACCCAGTGGCGAATAAGCTTTATGCTCATCTCTTTGCAGCCCATACCGCTCCCACCGAAGGCTGGTCTCTAGAAGCCTCGGGAGCCCTGCCCGCCCCTCAGCAAATCAGACAGGAGCATGTCTGACTGGGACTGACTGCCGGGCGGGAATGGTCCAAAAACAGCTTGTGGATCAAGAGGTGGAACTGGAGGACGTCGCAATCAGCTGCTGCCCTGATTGAAGAGCCTACACAGTGCACCACAGAGTGGTAAGTTCTAAAAGAAACACATCAGCATGGGCAATTCATCCATTTATCTGGAAGGCAGCTGAAGGGTTAATAGAGTTAGGCACTGGGCAGTGGCACAGGTGTTAGAAGGTCTCCACAATAGCGGTAACTGTGCTACCAAAACTGCCACTTTTAGATTAAATTTTCTTTATTGCAGTATGTGAGTCTGGACTCTGGAACTAGTTCAGGTCTCTCCCACCTCCCTTCCCGCCCTTACACTTTAAACTTGCGCTACTGAGGTTTACAGTATGGTAATGTGAGCTGTTTTAGAAATGGGTAAAACTCTGGGTCTCTATCTATGGAGATAATCAGAACCATTTTAGTTTCAATGCGTGTCCCTGGCCAGGATAGATAATTGAATGGGGTTTTATTGACCCGGTCCACCAGCTTCCTTTTAGCACTGCTGGCTGTTCTAATCCATGCCGCCTCTGGTTTCCTTCAAGTAAAAGTCCTGCCCCTCTTCCCTCTCCCTTCTGTCTCCCCCAGTGCGGTGCCGATATTACACTCACACTGGCGGCAGCTATATCCCGAAGAAAACAATGAGCCGAGAGAAGAAGGGCAGGGGGATTGCTACTAAGCAAGATTTATTTGTTTATTTATTTAAAGGAATTCAGTTTCTTTGATGGGTCCTGCAGTGCTGGGCAGGAGCGCCCAGCCTCCCTCCCTAAAGTTCACTTAAGGTCCTGATTCTTTGTTTTAACCCCTTTGCTCCTAGCAAATATGTCTCTTCCTTTTCTCCACTCTCTCTCCTTTTTATTCTCTCTCTGTCACTCTCTCCTATTTCCTTCTCTCTCTGCCTTTTCCACTTTCCATTTTCCCTCTCTTATTAGCATTTTTTATTCTTAGGTGCACATTTTATAAATCTTGTGTTTGTGCATATTCCTGTATTGCTGTTTGTGTTGACGTTTCCAGACAACACTAGCCTCTTATCTTATTGGAAAACATTGGCCTCTGAAGGAGGTTTTTATGTATTACTCAAAACAATTTCACTTGTTATTATAGCAGTTATCAGTAGGCATAGCATCTTATTAATACTAACCGTCTCTGGTAAAAGTAAAACTGAATAGTCAAGTCATTAATTTTATTTGTATGCATCATTTAGTATTCATTTTCTGCTTGTGCTTTATTGTTATACTATCAAAAAGTTGACTGGCTTAAGGAAATGAAAACTTCCAGCTTCCTTGCCTCTGCATTTAAAAAAATAAAATAAAAACTACTTCAGGATGTATACAGCCCAACACAAATAGTTTTAGAGCTTGACAAATCTAGGGAACCGTAGCGCCTACATTTTTTTTTTATCCTCAGTCTCTTAACTGTATTTTTCTGTGCCTGGTTCCTATGTTTTATAAACATGTTTTACCCATTTCCCTTTGCACCCCCAAACAGCTAATACTGCCCTTTTTCTTTGCTATCCTCTCTGTCACATGTAATATGATTTTAAATATGGCTCCTGTTCCAGCACTCTGGTTTGAGGTCACTAATAAGATTAGCAGGTATGTTTTAGGCTCCTGGCTCTAAGCCTCTAAAACAGATACACATACAGCCCCTTTACTGCACACACAGCATCTTTACTGTCACTGCACACATACAGACCGCTTACTGCACACACAGCACCCTCACTGTCACTGCACAATTACAGCCCCCTTACTGCACACACAGCACCCTCACTGTCAATGCACACATACACCCCCTTACTGTACACACACAGCACCCTCACTGTCACTGCACAAATACATCACCCTCATTGTTAATCCAGTCACAGCACCTCATTCTCACTGCACACTTATAGCACCCTCACTGTCACTGCACACATACAGCACCCTTACTGCACACACAGCACCCTCACTGTCACTGCACATATATACAGCACCCTCACTGCACACACAGCACACTCACTGTCACTGCACACATACAGCACCCTCACTGTCACTGCACACATACAGCACACTCACTGTCACTGCACACATACAGCACCCTCACTGTCACTGCACACATACAGCCCCTTTACTAAACACACAGCACCCTCACTGCACACACAGCACCCTCACTGTCACTGCACATATATATACAGCACCCTCACTGCACACACAGCACACTCACTGTCACTGCACACATACAGCACCCTCACTGTCACTGCACACATACAGCCCCTTTACTAAACACACAGCACCCTCACTGCACACACAGCACCCTCACTGTCACTGCACACATACAGCCCCTTTACTAAACGCACAGCACACTCACTGTCACTGCACACATACAGCACCCTCACTGTCACTGCACACATACAGCCCCCTCACTGTCACTGCACACACACAGCCCCTTTACTAAACACACAGCACCCTCACTGCACACACAGCACCCTCACTGTCACTGCACACATACAGCCCCTTTACTAAACGCACAGCACACTCACTGTCACTGCACACATACAGCACCCTTACTGCACACACAGCACCCTCACTGCCACTGCACACATACAGCCCCCTTACTGCACACACAGCACCTCTACTGTCACTGCACATAAACAGCAAACTAAGGTCCAGATTACAAGTGGAGAGCTATTGACAGTGCAGGGTCAAACTCAGAATAGCACAATCTAGTATTAAAAGTCAATGGCAACAATTCATTACCAGAGAGTGTTTAGCGAGGCTGATATCTCTTTAGCGCCTCCCATATACACTCAATAGATAGTGCTCAAAGGGGTATATGTTTGTATATGTGTATGTATGTGTACATATGTATGTGTACACACAAACATACATACACACCATGTCATACACCTTATCAATGTGAACACAATTTTTTGTTTCTAACCCTTTGGTGTTTTTTTGTAATCTAGCCTTAACTGTGCAGGCAGCACCCCCACATTTAAAAACAAGAATATTCAATAATTTAAAAGGATGTAAATGCCAGAGTTCACAACAATTTGTTAAAAAAAAATAGCATCCCAAAAGCGTTTTGCAACAATATTAGTGTTTTCTCCTAGGGTTTCATATCCTTTTTGTTTTGATAATAAATAACAATAAATACATATTTCATTTTTATCTTTGGGACTTCAGAATTTATAAGCTTTTGAAATCTGAAGCTTTGAACCCATTTTATCTGCTTGGAATATGCAAAAAGAAATCTTTTAGAAACGTTGTTTATATTCATATCTTATCTGCATGAACATCTCACCTGGGATGCAACTTGGGTAAAGACTACATCAATCAGAAGAGATAGTTAGCCTTTTATGGTGTTTGTCTCTATTGAAATTAAGATGTGTTAAACTTTTTAAAATCTACAAAGCTGTTGAAAAATTAGAAAAAAAACATAGACATGCTGGACATTACAAAGGAACCCATGAGTACAAACTAAATCTCTTAATTGTTTTTTTTTTATATGTGAAATATTATATTAAATATTTTATACTCATATCTGACTATGTCTCTAAAGATCTGTGGAGTGGCTACGTATGAGCCTTTAAATCATGCACATGCTCCATTTAAATAGGATCACCCTCCAGACAATACTGCACTATTTTTGTTGTTTCCTTTTAGTTTTTTTTTTATGGAACTTCAATGAGAAGACTTCTGGAAGGACTTTTAAGTGGATGATATGTCATTTATTTATTTTTTATCACATTTTTATCACACAAATCTCTTTGCTGATGACAATATATGACAATGTTGTACTCCTCACCAAACCACAAATTAACCCCAAAAAATGAATTTACTATTTAATACAGAAAAATTTAAAGTTTATATATATACTAGTCCTAAAGCCCGTGTACACGGGCCATTTTTTGCAGTACAGCGGTCCCACCCCTTGCTCTCTCTCTATCCCCCCTCTCTTTTGCTCTCTCTTTCTCCCCTCTCTTTTGCTCTCTGTCCCCTCTCTTTTACTCTCTCTCTCCCCCCTCTTTTACTCTCTCTCTCTCCCCTCTTTTACTCTCTCTCCCCCCTCTCTTTTGCTCTCTCTCTCCCCCTCTCTTTTGTGCTCTCTCTCCCCCTCTCTTTTGCTCTCTCTCTCCCCATCTCTTTTGCTCTCTCTGTTCCCCCTCTCTTTTGCTCTCTCTGTTCCCCCTCTCTTTTGCTCTCTCTCCCCCCTCTCTTTTGCTCTCTCTCTCCCCCCTCTCTTTTGCTCTCTCTCCCCCTCTCTTTTGCTCCCTCTTTCTCCCCCTCTCTTTTGCTCTCTCTCTCCCTCTCTTTTGCTCTCTCTCTCTCCCCCCTCTTTTGCTGTCTGTCTCCCCCTCTTTTGCTGTCTCTCTCCCTCTCTTTTGATCCCTCTCTTCCCCCTCTCGTTTGCTCTCTCTCTCCTCTCGTTTGCTCTCTCTCTCCTCTCGTTTGCTCTCTCTCTCCTCTCGTTTGCTCTCTCTCTCCTCTCTTTTGCTGTCTCTCTCCCTCTCTTTTGCACTCTCTCCCCCTCTCTTTTGTGTTCTCTCCCCCCTCTCTTTTGTGCTCTATCCCCCTGTATTTTGTGCTCACCCCACCTCTTTTGCTCTCTCTCCCCCCTCTCTTTTTTGCTCTCTCCCCCTCTCTTTTGTGCTCTCTCCCCCCTCTCTTTTGTGCTCTCTCCCCCCTCTCTTTTGTGCTCTCTCCCCCCTCTCTTTTGTGCTCTCTTCCCCCTCTCTTTTGTGCTCTCTCCCCCCTCTCTATTGTGCTCTCTCCCCCCTCTCTTTTGTGCTCTCTTCCCCCTCTCTTTTGTGCTCTCTCCCCCTCTCTTTTGTGCTCTCTCCCCCCTCTCTTTTGTGCTCTCTCCCCCTCTCTTTCGCGCTCTCTCCCCCTCTCTTTTGTGCTATCTCCCCCCTCTCTTTTATGCTCACTCCCCCCTATCTTTTGTGCACTCTCCCCCTCTCTTTTGCTGTCTCTCTCCCTCTCTTTATCCCCCCTCTTCTACTCTCTCTATTTCCCCTCTTTAGAGCTCTCTGTCTCGGCAGTCGGCCCCGGCATCTGACCCTGCCAGGCCATGCCCGCATCACGCCCGGCCACACCCGTCCCTGTCCGCGCCCCGCCCGGTCCCACACGACCACGCCCATGTCACACCCGTCGGCCACGCCCATGTCACACCCGCCCGGCCATGCCCACTCCACCACATGCCAGTTGGAAGGCCAGGTGTGTTTGTCCTTGCGCGCAGTCTCTACTGCGCATGACAGCTTCGGACAAACACACTTGGCCTTTTATTATATAGGATATATTTCCCGACCACTACAAGAAAGCGAATATAGCAATAAAGTGAGTCACACTCATTTTTTAGTTCCCCAGTGGAAATAAAAGTTATATTTACACTATATTGTACAATAGAATTATGTCTAAAAAAAATGTACATACCTTAAAGGGGCAGTCTACACCATAATATTTATTGTTTTAAATGATACATAATCCCTTTATTACCCATTCCCTAGTTTTGCATACGCAATACAGTTATATTAATAACATTTTTATCTCTGTGATTATCTTGTATCTAAGCCTCTGCAAACTGCCCCTTATTTCAGTTCTTTTGACAGACTTGAATTTTAGCCAATCCGTGTGGGCTCCTAGGAATTCCACATGTGTGAGCACAGTCTTATCTATATGAAACACATGAACTAACACCCTCTAGTGGTGAAAAACTGTCAAAATGTCCTGAGCTAAGAGAGGGCCTTCAAGGGCTTAGAAATTAGCATATGAACCTCCTAGATTTAGCTTTCAACTAAGAATACCAAGAGAACAAAGAAAAATTGGTGATAGAAGAAAATTGGACAATTGTTTAAAATGACATGCCCTATATGAGTATATATGTTGGAAAATGGCGCCAATAGACTTGCTCGACACAGGATTGCCATAAACCTACATTTTGTAAAAAAGAGGAATATCTGTGAAGCGGAAGCGCAATAAAGCGAAGCACAATAAAACGAGGTATGCACACACACATATATATACATATATATATATATATATATAACTTTTCTGAATTGACAAGAGGGAAATTAACATACAAAATAATGTCTAGATTAAAAGTGGACCACATTTAATAGATTAAACATGCATGATCAGCATAATTGATAGTGCATGGTGCGTTATCTTGTGTTCGGCCCTGCGCTAAGGTGGTTGTTAACAAATGATAACCAATCTTTATGCCCTGATGAAACCAGGAGGTGAAACGATTGTTGGTATTTCATCTCTGTTCTCCTGCTGATCAAGTTTGCATCAAGTAAGCATTTATTTCAAAAGACTTCCACTTTGTTTCTGATTTGACTGCAATATTGCCAGCTTCACATGACCGCTATGAGTAACGAGGCTTAGCGTGTTCCAGGGTTGATGCACTGGAATTCCGCCGGCTTTTCCGTGGTTTTGCCTGTCTGTTTATCCCGCTATACTGACCACATCTGAAATTTCGGCCTCCGGTTCAATAGATGCCAGAAGTGAGCGGTGACTGCCATACGAACTAAAGCACTTTGGAATCCCGGAAGTTCATCAACATTGAATTTGAACTCATCTTACTAAGGATACATGAGGAAACCTATTAACTGGCCAGCTTCTACCTTTTGCCTTCTTTAATTGGACTCATCCCGTTTTGTTTTTTTTTTTGCACTGGCGAACAGTCGCATTATATATTCTCACTTTTTCAAATATTTACTTTTGAATAGTTATTATTTATAAATTTGTGATTTATGTGAACTTTGTGATTTATTGTTAGTGTGTGATTGTTGAATACCATTCGGCTTCCTACTTTATTTTATGATTATAGGCAAGAGTGCTACTATTAAGTTCTTATTATTCTCTTTAACACAAACAAAAAACATTTAAGTGCCTGAAAGTTTTAATAATAATAATGGATAGTTGTATAGCGCACAACCTCGGACTTAACCGACTCTTGGTGCTGATAACAGGTGTTATTATTACCCAACTCAATGGTACTCATTTTACAGACCTTGAAAAGGATGAAAGGCTGAGTGGACCCTCGGTTTGCCACAGATCTCTGCAACAGTGCATTAGCATGGCTTTTAGGGGTAAATTTATTAAATAGCGAGTGGACATGATTCACTATATCGAATCATGTCCGCTCAACATCGCTAAATGCCGAAAGCATACGCTGTCGGTATTTTTCATTGCACAAGTATTTCTATTGGAATCGTATTGTCCAGTCTCCCTCTTAAACTCCGACTATAAGATTTTAACTTCAATTCTAGCAAATCGGTTTAAAAAAATTATTCATAAGCTTATACATAAACATCACACAGGGTTTATTAGGGGTTGAAAATCTTTTAGTAACTTAAGAAAGGTATTTTTGACGGTTTGCCATATAGCAAACCTAAAAGACTCTGCAAATTCCTCACTGCAAAAAAACGATAATGTTATTCTTACTTTGGATGATGAAAAAGCTTTTGATTATCTTTCCTGGGACCATATCTTCACTATCAAAATTTGTTTTTAAAGGAGATATTTTTCATCATTAAGAATTTATATGATTTCCCTAAAGTAGCACTCATCATTAAGTGAAAGATCTCAGATTTATTTGTACTAAGTAGAGGGACTAGACAGCGTTGTCCTCTTTCCCCACTAATTTTTGACTTGGCTATTGAACCTCTTAAAATTCATATTTGTGACAATATAGAAGGTATTCAAATTGGGTCCAAGGCAGTAAAATTATCCCTATACGCAGATGATTTACTCTTATACATTAATAATACCCACTCTACTTTTCCTAAAATAGTGAACCTGATCCAAGATTTCAGTACATTTTCTGGTTATAAATTAAACCTGAACAAATCTGAAGTACTATTGCTGAATAAAAATGAGTTCTCTTGCTCAAATCACCTATTTAAAGAAGCAAATGATTATATAGCATATCTTGGTATTAAAATGTCAAATTCACCCACATTATGGTATGATTAAAACTATAAGATAACAATTCAAAAAGTATTACATGATCTATCAAGGTGGGCAGCCTTACCTTTACATTTATTTGGTAAAATGAATCTATATAAAATGATCGCCTTTCCAAAACTACTCTATATCATTCAAGCATTATACATCTGCTATCACTAGTACTCTCCAAATGATATTACCCTATGATGGCGGCTCTTTTCTTCCCTGCTCTAACAGGTTACATTTCTATATCATTCAATAATTTACCATTGATAATACATAAACAAGATCTCAAGCTACTGAATACTTCCATAACAAAGTATCTTTGGAGTAATAAAACTGCCAAAATTGCCTTAAGAAAGCTACATTTAGACAATAATTTGGGTGGCTGGTCCCTACCCAACATTGAGGCTTACTCTATTGCTTGTCTTTCTAAAACAGCTTGGTTGACAAAAAAGGCCACTTTGCCATATAAGATATAGAAGCAGAAATGGTAAAACCTTTTACTCTCCCATCTTTATTACACATAGAAGCACATAAACTTCCAAATTCAATCCAAAACTTACAAATTTTTAAAGAGCAGGTCCTTTCTTGGCACAAGCTGTGTGATCGTTGTTTGATTAACCCAAAGTTTTCATCTTATTTACCCATATTAGGCAACCCAGATTTTACTCCTGGATTACAAGATTATCATTTTGCAATATGGAAAGATAAAGTCTTAGAGTTTGTACATCAACTCATAGATTCTGGTAATTTGAAAGTTTAAACTTTTCAGCAACTAAATAATTAATTTCAAATTTCTAACCTAAATTATTTTGCCTTTCTCCAGGTTCGATATTATTGTGCAAATTTAATTAATGTTTATTCCGCTCATTGGCGCTGAAAAGATATTGATGGCCTTCTCAAAATTTATTCAATGGGGAACCATAACATTTCTTATCTGTATGCTAGTTTACTTAAAGAAGATAATATGAAGAATCTCTCCCTACTATCATTAAAATGAGCCAAATCAGGTCTACTTGAATCTTCCCCAATTCTAATTAAGAAAAGTTTAACCAGAGTGGAAAAAGCAACAACCTCAATGGACAGAAGAGAATCTCACTTAAAATGATTGCATCAAATATATTTAACCTCTTATTTGTTAAATAAATGGAGCAAAGAAAAAGTCATAGGGTGGGCAAAATGTCAATTTGATTTTCAGGGCTTGGAAAAGTTTAAAACCTCCTACTTTAACTATGATTATTGAATCATTGAAAGATAAATTTATTTTGGAACAGTATTCTCCGTGCAGTGCTGGAGAGAAATATGTTGCTAAATTAATATCAAAATTGGAGTGTTTTATTAAATATTTACCATTACCTGTTAGAAATCAAAAGCTCTCCCCGTGTATATCCTCTAAATTCTTAGAACAATGGGAAACTGATCATTTCTAATGTAGGTATTATAAATCTTGAGGAAGGTTGTTTCTAGAGGGGTATTGGGTGGAGTTAGGAGATGAGAAGTGATGGCAGAGACGGGTGTTTGTTGTTGTTTATTTTAAATATTTTTATTTTCTTCCTTTTTTCCGACTCAGCCCTGAGTCAGATATGCGTTTGTTTTTATTGTGTTAAATTTCTTATTCATTATTACCTGAAATTGCAATATATTGAAAATGGGTATTGTAATAGATTATTTTTTTCTGATAATATTGTAACTGATGATTTTGCCCTGCGTGTCGATATACGGTGTTTGCTTTAAGTATATTCTGGTTTTGTGATGAATTTGAAAAAGAAAAAAAAAATGCTTGTGCAATGCCGCCCCCTGCTCACCAGCGGCCAATCGGCCACTAGCAGGTACCGTCAATCATCCCAATAGTATCAGATCTCTGGTTAATTTTATAAATGTACCCCAAATTCTCCCAAAATGCTGTGATGTGTATTTTATTCAAAAATAAAAATTGAAGCATTTTTATTTGTTAATAAAATAACTGCACCAGGCAGTTTTTGGGGGCTAAAGTTGGCGGGTGTGGGATGTTAGAAAAAAATGGCACTGAAAAGTGCCTTTACATAGCGGTCTATGGGAACTGTGTGTTCCCAGTAAATAACAGAATTTATGTTTACCTGATAAATTACTTTCTCCAACGGTGTGTCCGGTCCACGGCGTCATCCTTACTTGTGGGATATTCTCTTCCCCAACAGGAAATGGCAAAGAGCCCAGCAAAGCTGGTCACATGATCCCTCCTAGGCTCCGCCTACCCCAGTCATTCGACCGACGTTAAGGAGGAATATTTGCATAGGAGAAACCATATGGTACCGTGGTGACTGTAGTTAAAAAAATAAATTATCAGACCTGATTAAAAAACCAGGGCGGGCCGTGGACCGGACACACCGTTGGAGAAAGTAATTTATCAGGTAAACATAAATTCTGTTTTCTCCAACATAGGTGTGTCCGGTCCACGGCGTCATCCTTACTTGTGGGAACCAATACCAAAGCTTTAGGACACGGATGAAGGGAGGGAGCAAATCAGGTCACCTAAATGGAAGGCACCACGGCTTGCAAAACCTTTCTCCCAAAAATAGCCTCAGAAGAAGCAAAAGTATCAAACTTGTAAAATTTGGTAAAAGTGTGCAGTGAAGACCAAGTCGCTGCCCTACATATCTGATCAACAGAAGCCTCGTTCTTGAAGGCCCATGTGGAAGCCACAGCCCTAGTGGAATGAGCTGTGATTCTTTCGGGAGGCTGCCGTCCGGCAGTCTCGTAAGCCAATCTGATGATGCTTTTAATCCAAAAAGAGAGAGAGGTAGAAGTTGCTTTTTGACCTCTCCTTTTACCGGAATAAACAACAAACAAGGAAGATGTTTGTCTAAAATCCTTTGTAGCATCTAAATAGAATTTTAGAGCGCGAACAACATCCAAATTGTGCAACAAACGTTCCTTCTTTGAAACTGGCTTCGGACACAGAGAAGGTACGATAATCTCCTGGTTAATGTTTTTGTTAGAAACAACTTTTGGAAGAAAACCAGGTTTAGTACGTAAAACCACCTTATCTGCATGGAACACCAGATAAGGAGGAGAACACTGCAGAGCAGATAATTCTGAAACTCTTCTGGCAGTTAAACACTAAAAAACTCTAAGCCATCTCCGTGGAGATGTTGCCTGTACAACGGCAAAGAGAATGACTGGGGTAGGCGGAGCCTAGGAGGGATCATGTGACCAGCTTTGCTGGGCTCTTTGCCATTTCCTGTTGGGGAAGAGAATATCCCACAAGTAAGGATGACGCCGTGGACCGGACACACCTATGTTGGAGAAATATATGTATATGCTTCTATACATATATATTTATGTGTTTATTTATATTTACTCCTATTATCATTTTTTCTTCATTCTCTTGCTGAATGTAAATCTTAGCAGCCAGCCCATTTTAGGTTCAGCACCATGGATAGCGCTTGTTTATTGGAGGCTTACATTTACCCACCAATAAGCAAGCATAACCCAGGTTCTTAACCAAAAATGTGCTGGCTCCTAAGCTTTACATTCCTGCTTTTTAAATAAAGATAGCAAGAGAACGAAGAAACATTGATAATAGGAGTAAATTAGAAAGTTGCTTACAATTGCATGCTCTATCTGAATCATGAAAACATAATTTATGCTTACCTGATAAATTCCTTTCTTCTGTTGTGTGATCAGTCCACGGGTCATCATTACTTCTGGGATATTATCTGCTCCCCTACAGGAAGTGCAAGAGGATTCACCCAGCAGAGTTGCTATATAGCTCCTCCCCTCTACGTCACCTCCAGTCATTCGACCAAAGACCAACGAGAAAGGAGAAGCCAAGGGTGTAGTGGTGACTGAATTATAATTTAAAAAATATTTACCTGCCTTAAAAACAGGGCGGGCCGTGGACTGATCACACAACAGAAGAAAGGAATTTATCAGGTAAGCATAAATTATGTTTTCTTCTGTTATGTGTGATCAGTCCACGGGTCATCATTACTTCTGGGATACCAATACCAAAGCAAAAGTACACGGATGACGGGAGGGATAGGCAGGCTCATTATACAGAAGGAACCACTGCCTGAAGAACCTTTCTCCCAAAAATAGCCTCCGAAGAAGCAAAAGTGTCAAATTTGTAAAATTTGGAAAAAGTATGAAGCGAAGACCAAGTTGCAGCCTTGCAAATCTGTTCAACAGAGGCCTCATTCTTAAAGGCCCAAGTGGAAGCCACAGCTCTAGTGGAATGAGCTGTAATTCTTTCAGGAGGCTGCTGTCCAGCAGTCTCATAGGCTAAACGTATTATGCTACGAAGCCAAAAAGAGAGAGAGGTAGCAGAAGCTTTTTGACCTCTCCTCTGTCCAGAATAAACGACAAACAGGGAAGAAGTTTGGCGAAAATCTTTAGTTGCCTGCAAGTAGAACTTGAGGGCACGAACTACATCCAGATTGTGTAGAAGACGTTCCTTCTTTGAAGAAGGATTTGGACACAAGGATGGAACAACAATCTCTTGATTGATATTCCTGTTAGAAACAACCTTAGGTAAGAACCCAGGTTTAGTACGCAGAACTACCTTGTCTGAGTGAAAGATCAGATAAGGAGAATCACAATGTAGGGCTGATAACTCAGAGACTCTTCGAGCCGAGGAAATAGCCATTAAAAATAGAACTTTCCAAGATAACAATTTTATATCAATGGAATGAAGGGGTTCAAATGGAACACCCTGTAAAACGTTAAGAACTAAGTTTAAACTCCATGGCGGAGCAACAGTTTTAAACACAGGCTTGATCCTAGCTAAAGCCTGACAAAAGGCCTGGATGTCTGAATTTTCTGACAGACGCCTGTGTAACAAGATGGACAGAGCTGAGATCTGTCCCTTTAATGAGCTAGCCGATAAACCCTTTTCTAAACCTTCTTGTAGAAAAGACAATATCCTAGGAATCCTAACCTTACTCCAGGAGTAATCTTTGGATTCACACCAGTATAGGTATTTACGCCATATTTTATGGTAAATCTTTCTGGTAACAGGCTTCCTAGCCTGTATCAGGGTATCAATAACCGACTCAGAAAAACCACGTTTTGATAAAATCAAGCGTTCAATTTCCAAGCAGTCAGCTTCAGAGAAGTTAGACTTTGATGTTTGAATGGACCCTGAATCAGAAGGTCCTGTCTTAGAGGTAGAGACCAAGGCGGACAGGATGACATGTCCACTAGATCTGCATACCAAGTCCTGCGCGGCCATGCAGGCGCTATTAGAATCACTGATGCTCTCTCCTGTTTGATTTTGGCAATCAATCGAGGAAGCAGCGGGAAGGGTGGAAACACATAAGCCATCCTGAAGTTCCAAGGTGCTGTCAAAGCATCTATCAGAACCGCTCCCGGATCCCTGGATCTGGATCCGTAGCGAGGAAGTTTGGCGTTCTGGCGAGACGCCATGAGATCTATCTCTGGTTTGCCCCAACGTCGAAGTATTTGGGCAAAGACCTCCGGATGAAGTTCCCACTCCCCCGGATGAAGAGTCTGGCGACTCAAGAAATCCGCCTCCCAGTTCTCCACTCCCGGGATGTGGATTGCTGACAGGTGGCAAGAGTGAGACTCTGCCCAGCGAATTATCTTTGATACTTCTATCATTGCTAGGGAGCTTCTTGTCCCTCCCTGATGGTTGATGTAAGCTACAGTCGTGATGTTGTCCGACTGAAACCTGATGAACCCCCGAGTCTTTAACTGGGGCCAAGCTAGAAGGGCATTGAGAACTGCTCTCAATTCCAGAATGTTTATTGGCAGGAGACTTTCCTCCTGACTCCATTGTCCCTGAGCCTTCAGAGAATTCCAGACAGCGCCCCAACCTAGAAGGCTGGCGTCTGTTGTTACGATTGTCCAGTCCGGCCTGCTGAACGGCATCCCCCTGGACAGATGTGGCCGAGAAAGCCACCATAGAAGAGAGTTTCTGGTCTCTTGATCCAGATTCAGAGTGGGGGACAAATCTGAGTAATCCCCATTCCACTGACTCAGCATGCACAATTGCAGCGGTCTGAGATGTAGGCGTGCAAAGGGTACTATGTCCATTGCTGCTACCATTAAGCCGATCACCTCCATGCATTGAGCTACTGACGGGAGTTGAATGGAATGAAGGACACGGCATACATTTAGAAGCTTTGTTAATCTGTCTTCTGTCAGATAAATCTTCATTTCTACAGAATCTATAAGAGTCCCCAAGAATGGAACTCTTGTGAGAGGCAAGAGAGAACTCTTCTTTTCGTTCACTTTCCATCCATGCGACCTTAGAAATGCCAGAACTAACTCTGTATGAGACTTGGCAGTTTGAAAGCTTGAAGCTTGTATCAGAATGTCGTCTAGGTACGGAGCTACCGAAATTCCTCGCGGTCTCAGAACCGCTAGAAGGGCACCCAGAACCTTTGTGAAGATTCTTGGAGCCGTAGCCAATCCGAATGGAAGGGCTACAAACTGGTAATGCCTGTCTAAGAAGGCAAACCTTAGATACCGGTAATGATCTTTGTGAATCGGTATGTGAAGGTAAGCATCCTTTAAATCCACTGTGGTCATGTATTGACCCTTTTGGATCATAGGTAAGATTGTCCGAATAGTTTCCATTTTGAACGATGGAACTCTTAGGAATTTGTTTAGGATCTTTAAATCCAAGATTGGCCTGAAAGTTCCCTCTTTTTTGGGAACCACAAACAGGTTTGAGTAAAACCCTTGTCCTTGTTCCGACCGCGGAACCGGATGGATCACTCCCATTAATAATAGATCTTGTACACAGCGTAGAAACGCGTCTTTCTTTATTTGGTTTGTTGACAACCTTGACAGATGAAATCTCCCTCTTGGGGGAGATAATTTGAAGTCTAGAAGGTATCCCTGAGATATGATCTCTAGCGCCCAGGGATCCTGGACATCTCTTGCCCAAGCCTGGGCGAAGAGAGAGAGTCTGCCCCCCACTAGATCCGGTCCCGGATCGGGGGCCCTCGGTTCATGCTGTCTTAGGGGCAGCAGCAGGTTTTCTGGCCTGCTTGCCCTTATTCCAGGACTGGTTAGGTTTCCAGCCTTGTCTGTAACGAGCAACAGCTCCTTCCTGTTTTGGTGCAGTGGAAGTTGATGCTGCACCTGCTTTGAAATTCCGAAAGGGACGAAAATTAGACTGTCTAGCCTTAGCTTTGGCTTTGTCTTGAGGAAGAGCGTGGCCCTTACCTCCTGTAATGTCAGCGATAATTTCTTTCAAACCGGGCCCAAATAAAGTTTGCCCCTTGAAAGGTATATTAAGTAATTTGGACTTAGAAGTTACATCAGCCGACCAGGATTTTAGCCACAGCGCCCTACGTGCCTGAATGGCGAATCCTGAATTCTTAGCCGTAAGTTTGGTTAAATGTACTACGGCCTCCGAAATGAATGAATTAGCTAGTTTAAGGACTCTAAGCCTGTCCGTAATGTCGTCCAGCGTAGCGGAACTAAGGTTCTCTTCCAGAGACTCAATCCAAAATGCTGCCGCAGCCGTAATCGGCGCGATGCATGCAAGGGGTTGCAATATAAAACCTTGTTGAACAAACATTTTCTTAAGGTAACCCTCTAATTTTTTATCCATAGGATCTGAAAAAGCACAGCTATCCTCCACCGGGATAGTGGTGCGCTTAGCTAAAGTAGAAACTGCTCCCTCCACCTTAGGGACCGTTTGCCATAAGTCCCGTGTGGTGGCGTCTATTGGAAACATCTTTCTAAATATTGGAGGGGGTGAGAACGGCACACCGGGTCTATCCCACTCCTTAGTAACAATTTCAGTTAATCTCTTAGGTATAGGAAAAACGTCAGTACTCGCCGGTACCGCAAAGTATTTATCCAACCTACACATTTTCTCTGGTATTGCAACAGTGTTACAATCGTTAAGAGCCGCTAAGACCTCCCCTAGTAATACACGGAGGTTTTCCAATTTAAATTTAAAATTTGAAATATCTGAATCCAATCTGCTTGGATCAGAACCGTCACCTACAGAATGAAGCTCTCCGTCCTCATGCTCTGCAAGCTGTGACGCAGTATCAGACATGGCCCTAGAATTATCAGCGCACTCTGTTCTCACCCCAGAGTGATCACGCTTGCCTCTTAGTTCTGGTAACTTAGCCAAAACTTCAGTCATAACAGTAGCCATATCTTGTAATGTTATCTGTAATGGCTGCCCAGATGTACTAGGCGCCATAATATCACGCACCTCCCGGGCGGGAGACGCAGGTACTGACACGTGAGGCGAGTTAGACGGCATAACTCTCCCCTCGCTGTTTGGTGAAATTTGTTCAATTTGTACAGATTGGCTTTTATTTAAAGTAGCATCAATACAGTTAGTACATAAATTTCTATTGGGCTCCACCTTGGCATTGGAACAAATGACACAGGTATCTTCCTCTGAATCAGACATGTTTAACACACTAGCAATAAACATGCAACTTGGTTACAATCTTATTTAACAAAAACGTACTGTGCCTCAAAGAAGCACTAAACGATTAAATGACAGTTGAAATAATGAACTGAAAAACAGTTATAGCATCACTCTTTAAAAACAACATAACTTGTTAGCAAAGGTTTGTTCCCATTAGTAAAGCAACACTAATTAAATTTTAAACATAAAAATCACAGAGCAACGTTTTAAAACACAGTCACTATATAAATCTCACAGCTCTGCTGAGAGAATCTACTTCCCTTCAAAGAAGTTTGAAGACCCCTGAGTTCTGTTAGAGATGAACCGGATCATGCAGAAAATATAAGTGTAACTGACTGGAAATTTTTGATGCGTAGCAAAGAGCGCCAAAAACGGCCCCTCCCCCTCACACACAGCAGTGAGAGAGAAACGAAACTGTCATAATCAAAACAAGCAAACTGCCAAGTGGAAAAATAATGCCCAAATATTTATTCACTCAGTACCTCAGAAATGCAAACGATTCTACATTCCAGCAAAAACGTTTAACATGAATTAAATACCTATTAAAAGGTTTAATGTATTTTTACAGAGTAATTCCGGTGAAATACCATCCCCAGAACACTGAAGTGTAGAGTATACATACATGTCATTATAACGGTATAGCAGGATTTTCTCATCAATTCCATTCAGAAAATAAAAACTGCTACATACCTCAATGCAGATTCAACTGCCCGCTGTCCCCTGATCTGAAGCTTTTACCTCCCTCAGATGGCCGAGAAACAGCAATATGATCTTAACTACTCCGGTTAAAATCATAAGAAAAACTCTGGTAGATTCTTCTTCAAACTCTGCCAGAGAAGTAATAACACGCTCCGGTGCTATTGTAAAATAACAAACTTTTGATTGAAGTTATAAAAACTAAGTATAATCACCATAGTCCTCTCACACCTCCTATCTAGTCTTTGGGTGCAAGAGAATGACTGGGGGTGACGTAGAGGGGAGGAGCTATATAGCAACTCTGCTGGGTGAATCCTCTTGCACTTCCTGTAGGGGAGCAGATAATATCCCAGAAGTAATGATGACCCGTGGACTGATCACACATAACAGAAGAAATACAATTTTTTTATTTTAACATATATTTTTCTACTAAATGAGCACTTTTTCTTGTCTCTTTAAACTGATGTTTTGTTTAAAAACTTGCATTGATTTGCAGTCCAGGCACATACTTCATAACAACTCCCTTGAGTATATTTACCTTATATTTGCTGTGATATGATAGTGACGGAGTACATGAGCTCCTGCACTGATTATTCAACCAATATGTAGTATTTTATAGGAGAAATGTTCTGGAAAAAGCCAGCAAACTAAAGGCCTTTTTACTAAGTTCAATTACACCTTTTACCCAAATTCAATTTTGAGTTTAACATTCTTTTAATGACTCTTTTACTTGAGTGAAGGGGTTTATTAGTGAATTAAAATCTTGTTATCACAAGTGTATAAAATGTTATTGTATCCATCTGGTGTGCACTATTACAAAACATCTGTTGAAATGGGATTGGCACCTTATATCTTGGTTCGTGTTTGTAGTGGTATTTTGTCATGAAGGGTTTTTAAAGATCCAGAATTAACAAATGCACTAAACCAAATAATATCTGGGTCATCTTCTATAGTACTATAGGTGACTATAGTTGCACAGAGCACAGCAGGCCATAATGTAGATTACAGTGAATACAACATTCTGTGATTAGGCGCATGGATATTCTCTGGAATTCTTTAACTCCTTAGCACTTGTCCTATTACTAAGAGATCTTTAAAGTGAATGTAAATGTTGATGCTAAAGTGCCAGTTTTTTAAAAATTCTATTAAAAACAGGGGCACTTTAATTCATCAAAATTTATATTTCACTCGTTGTGAAAAAATACTTACCTTTTAAACTTGACAGCAGCTACAGCTTCCTCCGGTCGTCGCAAGCCATTTCTCATGTCAGAAATGATGGATAGGTCATCCTCCAATCACGGCTTCCCCCCCCCCCCCGGGGGAATCAGTGTCTGATTCAGCGCTGTGATTGGAGGAAGCCGGATTCCTCATTTTAGACCCAGGAAGAGGCTTTGCGACGGGTGGAGGAAGCTGGAGCTGCTGTGAAGATTAAAAGATAAGTTTATTTTTACAACAGGAGTGAAATGTAAATTTTGATGAGTTAAAGTGCCCCTGTTTTAATCAAAATTTTAAAAACCGGGCACTTTAGCATCAATTTATACATTCACTTTAATGGCCTTTATAGTCATTACACATCCCCCAACTAAATACTCTAGTTTTAATTTAAGAAATAAACAGCTTTTAAAGGGTTATACATATTTTAATACTATATTAATTTATTTTGTCCAGTTCTTAAAGGGACAGTATATTATAAAACTGATTTCTCCTATGTGTTTCCGATTACCTGTTATACCCCCAGCAGAGTTTAAAATGTATGTGAAATTGTTCCTTTAGTTATATTTTGTATATGAAATAGCTGTTTCTGCTAACCGAAACCACAACCCAATACAAGGCTAGTTTCCACTAAGCCACAACTGAGCCAATAACTGATGCCAAAAAGCACATACCTTACACCCGTTTGCAATGAATATGCAAATGATAAACATTGTAAGAAGCTGTTGATAATGTCTAAAACATTACAGCATACTGAATTAGGTGTAAAAGAGGAAAAATAAGCTTCTTTAGGCTAAGGCCACCTTCTACTAAGCTGTGAGTGGACAAGCTATACAATAGGGTGCGCTAAAAAAAATGGGGCAGAATACCAATAGCGCACCCTGCAATATCAATAGCGCTCCACTTGCAATCTACGTATCCATAATATAACCATCCTAGAGGGCCTGAATGTCATCTCACCCACATCCTGCATTTAACAGGTTAAAATTTGTACTTACCCAGAATAATCAGGATTTATAATACATAACGGGCTAGATTACAAGTGGAGCGCTATTTTAAAGTGCGCCCGTAAAAGGGCAAATGTACACGTTAGATAACCAGCCATTACAAGTGGCGCGGGAGCACTTTGGGCTTAGTGCAATTAACCAGAGGTCAGACCTCTGGTTAATTAAAAAAATGTGCCCCAATTCCCCCCTCCAATAAAGTGGACGGTTACATTCTTTAAATAAAATATATTAGCATCTATTTTTTGTGTGTGGGGGGGAAACTGCACAAATTAGTTATAAGGGGTTAAAGTGAGGGGATGTGGGGTGTTAGAAAAAAAAAAACGCACTGAAAAGTGGCTTTACATTGCAGTCTATGGGGACTGTCTTTTTACTTTAAATATATATAAATATATATATATATATATATATATATATCTATATATATATATGGCAACAGAAAGGAGTATTCACAGTCAATCAGAGAAAAATATCAACTGAAAGACTTACCAGCGCTATCTTAAAAAGTTAACCACAAACTATCTTTAAATTACAGATATTTCTCTGAGAAGTAGTATAATAATATTTGTATATAGCTGCCTATCCAGATAATAAAACACAAATAAGTCCCTCAGGCTTATTTTCAAAAGATGAGTACAAAAAAGAGGCCTGGATGGCGCTTATATGCAAATATAAGTATAAATTAGCAAATGGTGCAGGTAGTGATAAAGATATTGTTAAAATCCATCCTGAATTATATATGCATGACTTGGAATTTATGTATTAAAACAATTGAAATACACAATTCATATATATTGTAACAGACAAAAAGTTCATATAAAATGTAATTATAAAAATATAAGATGATGTAGACAGGTGTGGGATCTTCTCCTATATATCCCCCACTCAGATGTGCACTTACTTCAAAAACCCTCAATCATATGAGGTAAGGATGATTCGTGTCAGCGAAAGAAACAGAATTTATGTTTACCTGATAAATTACTTTCTCCAACGGTGTGTCCGGTCCACGGCGTCATCCTTACTTGTGGGATATTCTCTTCCCCAACAGGAAATGGCAAAGAGCCCAGCAAAGCTGGTCACATGATCCCTCCTAGGCTCCGCCTACCCCAGTCATTCGACCGACGTTAAGGAGGAATATTTGCATAGGAGAAACCATATGGTACCGTGGTGACTGTAGTTAAAGAAAATAAATTATCAGACCTGATTAAAAAAACCAGGGCGGGCCGTGGACCGGACACACCGTTGGAGAAAGTAATTTATCAGGTAAACATAAATTCTGTTTTCTCCAACATAGGTGTGTCCGGTCCACGGCGTCATCCTTACTTGTGCGAACCAATACCAAAGCTTTAGGACACGGATGAAGGGAGGGAGCAAATCAGGTCACCTAAATGGAAGGCACCACGGTTTGCAAAACCTTTCTCCCAAAAATAGCCTCAGAAGAAGCAAAAGTATCAAACTTGTAAAATTTGGTAAAAGTGTGCAGTGAAGACCAAGTCGCTGCCCTACATATCTGATCAACAGAAGCCTCGTTCTTGAAGGCCCATGTGGAAGCCACAGCCCTAGTGGAATGAGCTGTGATTCTTTCGGGAGGCTGCCGTCCGGCAGTCTCGTAAGCCAATCTGATGATGCTTTTAATCCAAAAAGAGAGAGAGGTAGAAGTTGCTTTTTGACCTCTCCTTTTACCGGAATAAACAACAAACAAGGAAGATGTTTGTCTAAAATCCTTTGTAGCTTCTAAATAGAATTTTAGAGCGCGAACAACATCCAAATTGTGCAACAAACGTTCCTTCTTTGAAACTGGTTTCGGACACAGAGAAGGTACGATAATCTCCTGGTTAATGTTTTTGTTAGAAACAACTTTTGGAAGAAAACCAGGTTTAGTACGTAAAACCACCTTATCTGCATGGAACACCAGATAAGGAGGAGAACACTGCAGAGCAGATAATTCTGAAACTCTTCTAGCAGAAGAAATTGCAACTAAAAACAAAACTTTCCAAGATAATAACTTAATATCAACGGAATGTAAGGGTTCAAACGGAACCCCCTGAAGAACTGAAAGAACTAAATTGAGACTCCAAGGAGGAGTCAAAGGTTTGTAAACAGGCTTAATTCTAACCAGAGCCTGAACAAAGGCTTGAACATCTGGCACAGCTGCCAGCTTTTTGTGAAGTAACACAGACAAGGCAGAAATCTGTCCCTTCAGGGAACTTGCAGATAATCCTTTTTCCAATCCTTCTTGAAGGAAGGATAGAATCTTAGGAATCTTAACCTTGTCCCAAGGGAATCCTTTAGATTCACACCAACAGATATATTTTTTCCAAATTTTGTGGTAAATCTTTCTAGTTACAGGCTTTCTGGCCTGAACAAGAGTATCGATAACAGAATCTGAGAACCCTCGCTTCGATAAGATCAAGCGTTCAATCTCCAAGCAGTCAGCTGGAGTGAAACCAGGTTCGGATGTTCGAACGGACCCTGAACAAGAAGGTCTCGTCTCAAAGGTAGCTTCCAAGGTGGAGCCGATGACATATTCACCAGATCTGCATACCAAGTCCTGCGTGGCCACGCAGGAGCTATCAAGATCACCGACGCCCTCTCCTGATTGATCCTGGCTACCAGCCTGGGGATGAGAGGAAACGGCGGGAACACATAAGCTAGTTTGAAGGTCCAAGGTGCTACTAGTGCATCCACTAGAGCCGCCTTGGGATCCCTGGATCTGGACCCGTAGCAAGGAACTTTGAAGTTCTGACGAGAGGCCATCAGATCCATGTCTGGAATGCCCCACAGCTGAGTGACTTGGGCAAAGATTTCCGGATGGAGTTCCCACTCCCCCGGATGCAATGTCTGACGACTCAGAAAATCCGCTTCCCAATTTTCCACTCCTGGGATGTGGATAGCGGACAGGTGGCAGGAGTGAGACTCCGCCCATAGAATGATTTTGGTCACTTCTTCCATCGCTAGGGAACTCCTTGTTCCCCCCTGATGGTTGATGTACGCAACAGTTGTCATGTTGTCTGATTGAAACCGTATGAACTTGGCCCTCGCTAGCTGAGGCCAAGCCTTGAGAGCATTGAATATCGCTCTCAGTTCCAGAATATTTATCGGTAGAAGAGATTCTTCCCGAGACCAAAGACCCTGAGCTTTCAGGGATCCCCAGACCGCGCCCCAGCCCATCAGACTGGCGTCGGTCGTGACAATGACCCACTCTGGTCTGCGGAATGTCATCCCTTGTGACAGGTTGTCCAGGGACAGCCACCAACGGAGTGAGTCTCTGGTCCTCTGATTTACTTGTATCTTCGGAGGCAAGTCTGTATAATCCCCATTCCACTGACTGAGCATGCACAGTTGTAATGGTCTTAGATGAATGCGCGCAAAAGGAACTATGTCCATTGCCGCTACCATCAACCCGATCACTTCCATGCACTGAGCTATGGAAGGAAGAGGAACGGAATGAAGTATCCGACAAGAGTCTAGAAGCTTTGTTTTTCTGGCCTCTGTCAGAAATATCCTCATTTCTAAGGAGTCTATTATTGTTCCCAAGAAGGGAACCCTTGTTGACGGAGATAGAGAACTCTTTTCCACGTTCACTTTCCATCCGTGAGATCTGAGAAAGGCCAGGACTATGTCCGTGTGAGCCTTTGCTTGAGGAAGGGACGACGCTTGAATCAGAATGTCGTCCAAATAAGGTACTACAGCAATGCCCCTTGGTCTTAGCACAGCTAGAAGGGACCCTAGTACCTTTGTGAAAATCCTTGGAGCAGTGGCTAATCCGAAAGGAAGCGCCACGAACTGGTAATGCTTGTCCAGGAATGCGAACCTTAGGAACCGATGATGTTCCTTGTGGATAGGAATATGTAGATACGCATCCTTTAAATCCACCGTGGTCATGAATTGACCTTCCTGGATGGAAGGAAGAATAGTTCGAATGGTTTCCATCTTGAACGATGGAACCTTGAGAAACTTGTTTAAGATCTTGAGATCTAAGATTGGTCTGAACGTTCCCTCTTTTTTGGGAACTATGAACAGATTGGAGTAGAACCCCATCCCTTGTTCTCTTAATGGAACAGGATGAATCACTCCCATTTTTAACAGGTCTTCTACACAATGTAAGAATGCCTGTCTTTTTATGTGGTCTGAAGACAACTGAGACCTGTGGAACCTCCCCCTTGGGGGAAGCCCCTTGAATTCCAGAAGATAACCTTGGGAGACTATTTCTAGCGCCCAAGGATCCAGAACATCTCTTGCCCAAGCCTGAGCGAAGAGAGAGAGTCTGCCCCCCACCAGATCCGGTCCCGGATCGGGGGCCAACATTTCATGCTGTCTTGGTAGCAGTGGCAGGTTTCTTGGCCTGCTTTCCCTTGTTCCAGCCTTGCATTGGTCTCCAAGCTGGCTTGGCTTGAGAAGTATTACCCTCTTGCTTAGAGGACGTAGCACTTTGGGCTGGTCCGTTTCTACGAAAGGGACGAAAATTAGGTTTATTTTTTGCCTTGAAAGGCCGATCCTGAGGAAGGGCGTGGCCCTTACCCCCAGTGATATCAGAGATAATCTCTTTCAAGTCAGGGCCAAACAGCGTTTTCCCCTTGAAAGGAATGTTAAGTAGCTTGTTCTTGGAAGACGCATCAGCCGACCAAGATTTCAACCAAAGCGCTCTGCGCGCCACAATAGCAAACCCAGAATTCTTAGCCGCTAACCTAGCCAATTGCAAAGTGGCGTCTAGGGTAAAAGAATTAGCCAATTTGAGAGCATTGATTCTGTCCATAATCTCCTCATAAGGAGGAGAATCACTATCGACCGCCTTTATCAGCTCATCGAACCAGAAACATGCGGCTGTAGCGACAGGGACAACGCATGAAATTGGTTGTAGAAGGTAACCCTGCTGAACAAACATCTTTTTAAGCAAACCTTCTAATTTTTTATCCATAGGATCTTTGAAAGCACAACTATCCTCTATGGGTATAGTGGTGCGTTTGTTTAAAGTGGAAACCGCTCCCTCGACCTTGGGGACTGTCTGCCATAAGTCCTTTCTGGGGTCGACCATAGGAAACAATTTTTTAAATATGGGGGGAGGGACGAAAGGAATACCGGGCCTTTCCCATTCTTTATTAACAATGTCCGCCACCCGCTTGGGTATAGGAAAAGCTTCTGGGAGCCCCGGCACCTCTAGGAACTTGTCCATTTTACATAGTTTCTCTGGGATGACCAACTTGTCACAATCATCCAGAGTGGATAATACCTCCTTAAGCAGAATGCGGAGATGTTCCAACTTAAATTTAAATGTAATCACATCAGGTTCAGCATGTTGAGAAATGTTCCCTGAATCAGTAATTTCTCCCTCAGACAAAACCTCCCTGGCCCCATCAGACTGGGTTAGGGGCCCTTCAGAAACATTATTATCAGCGTCGTCATGCTCTTCAGTATCTAAAACAGAGCAGTCGCGCTTACGCTGATAAGTGTTCATTTTGGCTAAAATGTTTTTGACAGAAATATCCATTACAGCCGTTAATTGTTGCATAGTAAGGAGTATTGGCGCGCTAGATGTACTAGGGGCCTCCTGAGTGGGCAAGACTCGTGTAGACGAAGGAGGGAATGATGCAGTACCATGCTTACTCCCCTCACTTGAGGAATCATCTTGGGCATCATTGTCATTGTCACATAAATCACATTTATTTAAATGAATAGGAATTCTGGCTTCCCCACATTCAGAACACAGTCTATCTGGTAGTTCAGACATGTTAAACAGGCATAAACTTGATAACAAAGTACAAAAAACGTTTTAAAATAAAACCGTTACTGTCACTTTAAATTTTAAACTGAACACACTTTATTACTGCAATTGCGAAAAAACATGAAGGAATTGTTCAAAATTCACCAAATTTTCACCACAGTGTCTTAAAGCCTTAAAAGTATTGCACACCAAATTTGGAAGCTTTAACCCTTAAAATAACGGAACCGGAGCCGTTTTGAACTTTAACCCCTTTACAGTCCCTGGTATCTGCTTTGCTGAGACCCAACCAAGCCCAAAGGGGAATACGATACCAAATGACGCCTTCAGAAAGTCTTTTCTAAGTATCAGAGCTCCTCTCACATGCGACTGCATGCCATGCCTCTCAAAAACAAGTGCGCAACACCGGCGCGAAAATGAGGCTCTGCCTATGCTTTGGGAAAGCCCCTAAAGAATAAGGTGTCTAAAACAGTGCCTGCCGATATTATTATATCAAAATACCCAAATAAAATGATTCCTCAAGGCTAAATATGTGTTAATAATGAATCGATTTAGCCCAGAAAAAGTCTACAGTCTTAATAAGCCCTTGTGAAGCCCTTATTTACGATCGTAATAAACATGGCTTACCGGATCCCATAGGGAAAATGACAGCTTCCAGCATTACATCGTCTTGTTAGAATGTGTCATACCTCAAGCAGCAAGAGACTGCTCACTGTTCCCCCAACTGAAGTTAATTGCTCTCAACAGTCCTGTGTGGAACAGCCATGGATTTTAGTGACGGTTGCTAAAATCATTTTCCTCATACAAACAGAAATCTTCATCTCTTTTCTGTTTCTGAGTAAATAGTACATACCAGCACTATTTCAAAATAACAAACTCTTGATTGAATAATAAAAACTACAGTTAAACACTAAAAAACTCTAAGCCATCTCCGTGGAGATGTTGCCTGTACAACGGCAAAGAGAATGACTGGGGTAGGCGGAGCCTAGGAGGGATCATGTGACCAGCTTTGCTGGGCTCTTTGCCATTTCCTGTTGGGGAAGAGAATATCCCACAAGTAAGGATGACGCCGTGGACCGGACACACCTATGTTGGAGAAATGGCACCTCCTGGAGTATGGAAACTGGATCACCGGAGCTGTATCTCCCCCTGATGTCAGTAGTAAAGAACTCTGTATTAGCACCTGGTTGTCAGTCTTGCTTCACAGCTTGTGTGCAGGTTCAAATGAAAACTCCCGGCATATATATACAGAGAAAAGAACCAGAAAGAGATTCATAGTGCAACACTGTATACTTTAATGTTTAAATCAAACATCTAAAAACTAGTGGAATACCACTCACATTTAAAACCCTCAATGTATGAGGTATCAAGCAAGCCAAATGAAATATACACACGGATTGCATCCAATATTATCCAAAAGAGGAAGACCGCCTTATGTATATAAATATAAAGGTACAGTTCATATAGATAATATAGATAAATCAATATACAGTCCAGAGTTCGATTGAGTCCATAAAATATTACCAGGCAAACACAATGCCGTAGAGTACCGGACTTCCTCTTTTGGATAATATTGGATGCAATCCGTGTGTATATTTCATTTGGCTTGCTTGATACCTCATACATTGAGGGTTTTAAATGTGAGTGGTATTCCACTAGTTTTTAGATGTTTGATTTAAACATTAAAGTATACAGTGTTGCACTATGAATCTCTTTTTGGTTCTTTTCTCTGTATATATATGACCGGGAGTTTTCATTTGAACCTGCACACAAGCTGTGAAGCAAGACTGACAACCAGGTGCTAATACAGAGTTCTTCACAACTGACCTCAGGGGGAGATACAGCTCCGGTGATCCAGTTTCCATACTCCAGGAGTTGCCATTCTTTCGCTGACACAAATCATCCTTACCTCATATGATTGAGGGTTTTTGAAGTAAGTGCACATCTGAGTGGGGGATATATAGGAGAAGATCCCACACCTGTCTACATCATCTTATATTTTTATAATTACATTTTATATGAACTTTTCGTCTGTTACAATATATATGAATTGTGTATTTCAATTGTTTTAATACATAAATTCCAAGTCATGCATATATAATTCAGGATTGATTTTAACAATATCTTTAACACTACCTGCACCATTTGCTAATTTATACTTATATTTGCATATAAGCGCCATCCAGGCCTCTTTTTTTGTACATATATATATATATATATATATATATACACATACATATTTTGAATTTGCTGCCAAACGCATCGCAAATTGCCCCCTGCGTGCACTATGTTTTTTGACGTGTCTCACGGCATCAGAACGGGGCTCTCTTGTGAGTGCACGAATTCCAGGCAATGCAAACGCGAGGTTGCAGTCACATTTTGACTAACTTTCATGTGCTGGTATTATTAAATGGACTGCAAATATCGCACTTGCGAAAGCGCAATTTTCCGCTCCACTTGTAATCTAGGCCAACATCAGCAACAAAATAAAGGCAGCTAGTGTCTGACGCTGATCATAAATTACTGTGATGAGCACAAGGGATATGAATCACAATTAAAATGGTGGGACCCCCTTTTATTTTCAAATAAGTGGTCAAAATACAGTACACTCATTTCAATGTAGCTCGTTATTTCTTCTTTCAATAATATCTATCCCATCAGTAGGATACTTTTTGAGCAAGTCTATAATTTGAATATGTATTCACAAAGTATAGACTTCAATAGAAAGTAGATTTTATTCAATATGAAATGAATTGTTGTTTCTGTATTATTTATGCAATACATATACATGATTTTTGAAGTAACTGAGTGTATTTTTTATTTATACAGTTTCTTCTCATAGAGAAAGCTCTACCTTTTCTTGGAAGTTCTTCTGGTCTGTGATTTTTCTCTCCTGTGGAGATTGAAATTCCAAGAATAACTCTGAATCACTTTCTTTAATAGAACTGGATTTTGAAGTGGTGCTTACCTATGTTTAATATATATTGAAATACTTGTCTTGTTTAATAAAACATTTTAACTTGATAAACAGTTTCACTTCTTTCCTTGGAGGGAAAATCTATCTCAAATTTTTTGTTTTTCAAATTTACTTAAAAAGGTTTTAGTTGTGAGAAGGATTTTCATTCCTAATCCCTCACCACAAGACATTTCTTCCAGGAGATACCCCACCACCAGCAGCAAAAAGAACCCAAACAGCAAAAAATAAGTGATATTTTTACTTTAACACCCAAAGTCTCTATTGCTCAACTAGGAGCCACGTCCGGACATTGATTTCACTTGTAATACCAGATTGTACAAACCCAACATTTTTATTTCATTATTTAGATAGAAGATACAATTTTTTTTAAAAAAGGAACAGTTTGCTTCTATTATCAAATTTGTTTTGTTTTCATGTTATTCTTTGTTGAAGAGATACCTAGATAAATTGCGTGCACATGCCTGAAGCACTACACAACAGGAAATAGTGATGCCATCTAGTGCTCTTGCTAATGCATAACATTGTTGCAAAACTGCTGCGATTAAAGGGACATTAAACACTTTGAGATGGTAATATAAAATTATATATTGTATATAATAAAACAACTCTGCAATATACTTTCATTATTTATTTTGTCCTCTTTGCCTGTAATTCCATTCTGAAATTGTGAGCTTTTCAGTTCCTGTTAGAAATGGAGTGCAGAACACTGTTAAATCCAGCACAACCATTGGCTGCACACTCTAGTGACCTATTTATAACTGACCCTAATTGGCCACAGCAGAGAAGGTAACACAAGTTACAACATGGCAGCTCCCAGTGTTTTATAGACACTAAAACTTTACACTTATTTTGTCACTTATTAAACAACTAATGAAACTTTAAAAAATACATCTACATGTTAGTCATGGACTAATCTTTTCTTTGAATGCATCATTCTATCTAGCATGTATTTAGTGCTTAATGTCCCTTTAAAGGGACACTGAAGTCAAAATAAACTTTTATGATTCAGATAGATAGAACATGCAGTTTTAAGGCACTTTCCAATTGACTTCCATTATCAAATTTTGCTCAGTCTTTTTATATTCACATTTTTCGTGGAATAAGATCCTACTGAGCATGTGCACAAGCTCACAGGGTATATGTATACTAGTATGTGACTGGCTGAAGTCTGTCACATGGTACAAGGAGCCGGAAAATGGGATAAAAAATAAATTTGTCAGAAAAAAATCTACTGTTTATTTGAAATTCAGATTTAGGGGCCGAATTATCAAGCTCTGAATGGAGCTTGATGCCCCTGTTTCCGCTGCTTCATAACTGGTCCGCCTGCTCTGAGGCTGTGGACATCAATCCGCCCAATCCTATACGATCGGGTTGATTAACACCCCCTAAAAGCGGCCGATTGGTCGCGAATCTGCAGGGGGCGGAATTGCACAAGCAGTTCTGGTGAACTGCTTGTGCAATGATAAATGCCAACAGCGTGTGCTGTCGGCAATCATCAATGTCTGTCGAACATGATCCGCTGATGATAAATTGGCCCCTAGGTGTTAAATCATTGTCTTTTTATTATGTACTTGTTAATTATGTAATTCTACTGCATTGAGTGGTCCTTTAATGCTGCAGACACGTGCACACTCCTGAGCGTACATCCCTGCTTTTTTTTTTTTACTAAAGGATAACAAGAAAACAAAGAATATTGGAAAATAGGAGTATATTGGAAGATTGTTTAAAATTGTATGCTCTATCTGAATCCTGAACATTTAAAAAAAAAAAATTGTGTGTGTGTGGGGTTATATAAGCCTAAATGCAAGATAACACACCATGTGCTATTGAATGTGCTCCTTTTGTAATTTAACCAACAGTGTGTACATAAAGGTGCACTCATTGTTATACAAAACAAATAAAGATTCCCTTGCCTTATGGCACGCACATTTCATCCCTTTGTAGCAACATTTTACATTTGAGCAAACAGTTTGTCCAAATTTAAAGGGACCACTGTACAACCTGTAACTAATGGGACCACTGTACAACCTGTAACTAATGGGACCACTGTACAACCTGTAACTAATGGGACCACTGTACAACCTGTAACTCATGGGACCACTGTACAACCTGTAACTAAAGGGACCACTGTACAACCTGTAACTAATGGGACCACTGTACAACCTGTAACTAATGGGACCACTGTACAACCTGTAACTAATGGGACCACTGTACAACCTGTAACTAATGGGACCACTGTACAACCTGTAACTAATGGGACCACTGTACAACCTGTAACTAATGGGACCACTGTACAACCTGTAACTAATGGGACCACTGTACAACCTGTAACTAATGGGACCACTGTACAACCTGTAACTAATGGGACCACTGTACAACCTGTAACTAATGGGACCACTGTACAACCTGTAACTCATGAGACCGCTGTACAACCTGTAACTAATGAGACCGCTGTACAACCTGTAACTCATGAGACCGCTGTACAACCTGTAACTAATGGGACCACTGTACAACCTGTAACTAATGAGACCACTGTACAACCTGTAACTAATGGGACCACTGTACAACCTGTAACTAATGGGACCACTGTACAACCTGTAACTAATGAGACCACTGTACAACCTGTAACTAATGGGACCACTGTACAACCTGTAACTAATGGGACCACTGTACAACCTGTAACTAATGAGACCACTGTACAACCTGTAACTAATGGGACCACTGTACAACCTGTAACTAATGAGACCACTGTACAACCTGTAACTAATGGGACCACTGTACAACCTGTAACTAATGGGACCACTGTACAACCTGTAACTAATGAGACCACTGTACAACCTGTAACTAATGGGACCACTGTACAACCTGTAACTAATGGGACCACTGTACAACCTGTAACTAATGAGACCACTGTACAACCTGTAACTAATGGGACCACTGTACAACCTGTAACTAATGAGACCACTGTACAACCTGTAACTAATGAGACCACTGTACAACCTGTAACTAATGGGACCACTGTACAACCTGTAACTAATGGGACCACTGTACAACCTGTAACTAATGGGACCACTGTACAACCTGTAACTAATGGGACCACTGTACAACCTGTAACTAATGGGACCACTGTACAACCTGTAACTAATGGGACCACTGTACAACCTGTAACTAATGGGACCACTGTACAACCTGTAACTAATGAGACCGCTGTACAACCTGTAACTAATGAGACCGCTGTACAACCTGTAACTAATGAGACCGCTGTACAACCTGTAACTAATGGGACCACTGTACAACCTGTAACTAATGAGACCGCTGTACAACCTGTAACTAATGGGACCACTGTACAACCTGTAACTAATGGGACCACTGTACAACCTGTAACTAATGGGACCACTGTACAACCTGTAACTAATGGGACCACTGTACAACCTGTAACTAAAGGGACCACTGTACAACCTGTAACTAATGGGACCACTGTACAACCTGTAACTAATGGGACCACTGTACAACCTGTAACTAATGGGACCACTGTACAACCTGTAACTAATGGGACCACTGTACAACCTGTAACTAATGGGACCACTGTACAACCTGTAACTAATGGGACCACTGTACAACCTGTAACTAATGGGACCACTGTACAACCTGTAACTAATGGGACCACTGTACAACCTGTAACTAATGGGACCACTGTACAACCTGTAACTAATGGGACCACTGTACAACCTGTAACTAATGGGACCACTGTACAACCTGTAACTAATGGGACCACTTGACTCAGTACTACCATGTTAAAATATGTTAAAGAGCAAAGTGAATGCCTTGTAGCTTTGACAATTTTATCCTGGCAATATTACGGGGTAGAAACATAATAAATGAATCAGGCAGCAATGATGACCACATACAAATAAGGTAGTAAACTGTTACAAAAAGGTTCAGCCAGGATATAGGTAACATTGGATAATACATCACAGTAGATCTATATAGAAGAGATGGGATTTGCTTGTCTAACATGAGAATAGAATATGCTGTGTGAAATATTACAAGGGATTCAGTTGAACTAGCACACAAAAAATCCACACTGACTATACTATACTGACCTATTTGGTTTAACGATTTTTAGTCATTCTACTTCCTATTTTGGGCTAGATTACAAGTGGAGCGCTAATTTATACCGCCCAAAAATAGGCAAATTTGCCCGTTTGCAGGCGTGCGATAAATAACCAGTCATTAGCACTTAGAAAATTAAAGTAAAGGTAAACTTTGATGAATGAAAAATACTATTAAAAACAGGGGAACTTTCATTCATCAAAGTTTATAAAGCAGTCATTTTGTTTAGAAACTTACCGCTCTCCTTTTCACAGCCAGAGCAGCTTCCCACACCAGGAGATCCTCTCTTCACACGTCAGCAATGACTAATCAAGCTTTCTCCAATCACCGGATTTTTTTTCTTTCATGATTTAGATAGAACATAACATTTTAAACAGCTTTTTAATTTACTTCTATTATCAAATTTTCTTAGTTTTCTTGTTATCCTTTTTTGAAAAGCAGTAAAGTAAGCTCAAGAGTGTGCATGTGTCTGCATCACTATATGGCAGTATTTTTGCAACAATGTTATACATTAGCAGGAGCACTAGAAGGCAGCACTATTTCCAGTCGTGTAGGGCTTCAGGCATGTGCACGCTACCTACCTAGGTATCGCTTCAACAAAGAATAACATGAGAATGAAAACAAATTGATAATAGAAGTAAATTGGAAACGTTTTAAAAATTGTTTTCTCTATCTGAATCATGAAAGAAAATTTTGGAGTTTAATGTCCCTTAAAGAAACAGACAGTGAAGTGGCGTCTACTTTCTAAAGGAGCGCAGTACATCTCTCAAATATGCACTTTATTTAACAAAGTTGGTTTGTGAGTAGTGTCACGGATACCAGGCTGCTAAGGTTAAACCTCCACCCCCTCCTGCCTAGCCTCCTCATATTTCTCCCCGGATTTGAACTTTTGGGAGCTTTCACGATCTCCAGGACGCTTGGTTTTGTTAATTTTGGTGTTTTGTACATCCTTCCAGAGGAGCTGTTCTCTGACCAGGAAAACCCTTCTCGGCTGGCCGGGCTCCTGGAACTGCCGGGCTGGCCATACCGCACCAGATACCCGCTTCCCTTTACCCCAGGTCGCCCCAGCGGCCCCTTGCCCCAGAGTTCCGCTCTTTTGGGGATTGATAGCCCCTAGGGAGGACCAGAGGTGGGGTGTTTGCCGGAAGGGAGCTCCCTTGGGAACTGGGGGTTTTGGACACCCCCACCTCCATATCTTTTCCAGGCTGTAACTCCGGTCCCCAGTGACGGATCATGCCTTTTTGGACTGTGGCATCTGGGGATCGAGAGCTTTCCTGGAAGTGCCACCGCTCACCCGGGATCACCCCAAAACTGCCACCTCTTTATCACTTTGGACTCTATAAGACAATGGACACTACGGGGGATGCCAGCCTGTCTGGGGGGACGGGAATAGCGGGAGATCTGGGGGGCTGATAAGGCTCCTTATCAAGATCAGTTTGTGTATAAAGGTAGTGGGTTTTCTACAATAAAGTAGTTCTTTGTGTTTCACCTGAATGCTAGTCTGTCTAGTTATTTGGGTGGGCTCTGCTATAATCACTTTCTCCGCTACACAGCGGCATGCTCCAGGTATAGGAAGGTCCTTTGGCGGAGCTACCCATGTTCCATTTGGCTATTACAATACTGTATAATGTTGTCATGTTTATTTTAACAAAATGAAAAACCTTTGAAAGATATCACCCACAGGCTTTCAATACTGTTTTAGAAAAGACTGTAAATTACACTACAAAGTATCTTAAATAGATTTTAATGTTGATATAGTAAAACAAAAACTTGCATTTTAAGTATGTATTTCATAAAAAGTTTTCTATACAATTATACTGTATATGATCACAATCACATCAGAAAACCGTAACCCCTTTCTTTCTTTTTTTTTTCTTTTTTATTTAATGATTAAGACTCACTTCATTGGTATTATAGCTTATGAATATTTTTTTGATGGTATCAAAAACATAAGAGCATTTACCAAACTAGAAAACCATATTCTATTTTAAAAATGAAGAATGCTTTGGGCCGATAATAAAATGTTCTACTATTCAAGAGTTTATTATCTGTATTCAAATTATTGTTACTTGGGATCTGATTAGCACAGCATTTTACACAATCATGGCTATTAAATAACATAGAAGTACTATAAAGGCCTCTTTTTAAAAGATCAAAAGGTCAAAATTGAATTGTGCTTGAGTGCATTAACTTCAGTTTGAAATAGAAGCATTTTTGCAATACACTTCCATTTGCAAAAATGATTCTAGTAAAAGCTATTACTGTTGTCCTTTGGCATACGCACATATCCTGTGAGGGCTCGTGCATCAGTATTCAAACACCACACCTTCTCAGAGAGTCAGCAGTGTTTTAAATTATACAAATTAAGGGCCAGATTACAAATGGAGCGCTAATTTGTTGCGTGCCCGCAAACAGGCAAATTCGCCCATTTGCGAGCGTGCGATAAATAACCAGCCATTACAAGTGGCTGGTTATTGATACCGCCAGCTTGCTTTAGCAATTAGAGCTCAGAAAAATAACCATAGATCAGATCTCTGGTTAATTTTCTAAAAGTGCCCCACTTTTGGAGAAAAAAAAAATAGCATTTTTTTTCACTAGGCAGTTTTTAGGGGTTCAAAGTTTTGCGGGTGTGGGGCGTATATACACATATTAATGCATAATTCATATACATATTTCTTAAAAATTGCTGCCCATCGCTGAGTGATCAAGACTATAAAAACGTGATCTCGTGAGCGCAATGCTTCTGTGCAATGCAAGCTCTAGGTCACATTCGCATTGCACCTAACTTCTAATACCAGCGCAAATATCGCTTTTGAGGAAGCGATATTTTGCACTCAATGTATAATCTAGCCCTAAGTCTTCACAGAAGCAATACACACCATCGCCAGCTCTTTGGGAAGAAGTTGTTTTTTATTACTATTGTGCCTTCTTCAGTATGGGACTAGAAGCCCAGGATATGGTTACTATAACTTCTTGGTATAATTGTTCTATGTACAAACCAAAATGACTCCATAACACAGAGAGTTATATTCAAATTATCAAAGCTGCTTCTTTTATCGACTTCCTCCAGATGTTTTACCTTTATCTGACTGCCCTGTCATGTACCATCTACTTCTGACAACACTTCCCTCGCTGATGCTGAGGGAGTGCCGGGAAGAAGCCAGTCTAATGGGAAAATGGTCTTAAAGGGACAGTCAACGCCAGAATTTGTGTTGTTTAAAAAGATAGATAATCCCTTTATTACCTATTCCCCAGCTTTGCAAAACCAACACAGTTATAATAATACACATTTTACATCTGTAATTACCTTGTATCTAAGCCTCTGCAAACTGCCCCCTTATTTCAGTTCTTTTGACAGACTTGCATTTTAGCTAATCAGTGGTAACTTCACGTGCATGAGCTCAATGTTATCTATATGACACACATGAACTAATGCCCTCTAGTGGTCAAATGCATTCAGATTAAAGGCGGCCTTCAAGGTCTAAGAAATTAGCATATGAGCCTACCTAGGTTTAGCTTTCAACTAAGAATACTAAGAGAACAAAGCAAAATTGGTGATAAAAATAAATTGGGAAGTTGTTTAAAATGAAATGCCCTATTTGAATCATGAACGTTTATTTTGGACTTGACTGTCCCTTTAAGTTGACAATAAATGTGATAGTCAAAAAACTGATATAAGTTAAATATCCTATATCGTGGTGCATCAACTTCAAGGATCTGGTATAGACAACGTATTAGTCACATGAGGTTCAGTCAGCTTAGCTATAGCACACAGTGCCTCAGTGCCTGATATACTGACAGGCCGCAGTTCACTCCTGATTCTTTAGATAGTCAATCTCAAAGAAAAACAGCTAAAAATGTATATGAATGACAATTAAACTTTCATGATTCAGATAGGGCCTGCAATTTTAAACAACTTTCCAATTTACTTCTATTATCTAATTTGCTCAATTCTTTAGATATCCTTTGTTGAAGAAATAGCAATGCACATGTGTGAGCCAATCACACATGGCCTCCAGGTGCAGCAACCAATCAGCAGCTACTGAGCATATCTAGATATGCTTTTCAGCCAGTGATATCAAGATAATGAAGCAAATTAGATAATAGAAGTAAATTAGAAAGTTGTTTAAAATGACATGCTCTTTCTAAATCATGAAAGAAAAAGATTGGCTTTCATGTCCCTTTAAGGCACTTTGCCTGTTTATACTGCCAGGCTACAGACACACATGAATTAAAATGTATAAAACTATACTGTTCCATACAATGTCACTCTTTTTTACTGTAGGATATTCATAGAGGAGTGGTGGAACACCATCATCCTTCAAAGGACTACATATGTGGCCCCTGTGTCCCGCATTGAATCCTCATCCTTTATATTGCATTGTCAGTGAGTTTGGAAGAGTAAAATGCAGCAGAATTAGGAATTAAAGGGCAGTGGAAAGGAAGAGTGCAGGTGTTTTTGAGGTAAAACAGAGTATATTTGTTTTCAGCAGAATATGGTAAGAAGGAAGCCCATAAAGCGCACATGTAGTTCCTGGGTCTAACCACTGCTGTAAAGCATTCTGTTTAGTAGAAAGAGTGAGCTTTCCTGGGTAGTTGAAATCATACAGAACACGCTCATCTGAACAGATTCCACATATTCTCTCTTTTCTTCTATAGGAGTAGATGATAGGTGGAACACCTAGAATATGGGGATGGAGCTGAACAAGGCTCATTTATTTTAAGTAGAATTCGAATATAACAAGAATTTGTTGTCCTTGAATAATATATGGTCTTTCCTTTTGCTGCAGCTATACTTTCTGTTTGGTGTCTACAAGCATTTTTGCTTTGGTTTAATACTTTATCATGTAGCAGCACAGCAGTAAATATAAAAAAAGATATTTATTTCATCACGTTTAAAAAATAAGTACAGAGCACAGATAAAACGCCTGACGCGTTTCGCGCCCTCTAGTGGCGCTTCCTCATAGACTAAGGATGATACACCTGTTGCCTTCTTATATAATGGCACCAGGTAATCTTACAGATTAACTTTTTAATGCCCCTAAGTTAATTAATAACAACATGAGACCATTAAAAACAATCTATGACACAGTTATGTCCAATTCAAATTCTGCAGAAGAACATATTAAGGAAAAACATACAAATAATTTAAATATAATATGTAAGATGCAAAGATTAGTATGAATAAACTAAGCACATGTAAATATAGAAAAATCACTTGTATCATTGCACTTTAAACAAATAGTGCCCTGCAATACATATTAAAATCATTATGCCTCATAAATATATACAACAGTGTAATTCTTAAATGCAGACAATAGTGTAATGTATTGCAGTACTCCGCAAAAATCACTTTGCAGACAAAACTACTTAATAGGATATTATTTAGACACAGCATATGGATTCCAAGGATTTTTCTCTTTACCAACACATATAATATGCACATACTAATGTTTGCATTTTACATATTATATGTAAATTATTTGTATGTTTTTCCTTAATATGTTCTTCTGCAAAATTTGAATTGGACATAACTGTGACATAGATTGTTTTTTTAATGTTCTCATGTTGTTTTTAATAAATTAAGGGGCATTAAAGAGTTATTGTGTAAGATTACCTGGTGCCATTATATAAGAAGGCAACAGGTGTATCATCCTTAGTCTATGAGGAAGCGCCACTAGAGGGCGTGAAACGCGTCAGACATTTTGTCCGTGTTCTGTACTTATGGTTTAAATGTGATGAAATAAATATCTTCTTTTATATTCATTGCTGTGCTGCTGGACTTCCATTTCTACACTACATTTTCAGTTGGTTCTCTGCCTTTACTGGCATCGAACCCTGCCTATGTGCTTGTCTCTTTTTGCTGCCGCATACCTTTGACTGTGTGATGTCACCAGTATGAGTCGAGGATCACTTGCTGTCTGGTGAGTTCGGAGCGGCCGCTCTGGAATTGTATTATTTAATACTTTATCAGCCTACTCCTACCTATACGTACCATTACCTTGTATGAACTTTTGCTGCAGGACATTTTATTTATTTGTGTAGGTTACAGCTCATTAGTAGCTCACTTTAGAATTTGAAGTTTGAAAATTGTGTTAATGTAATTTCTAATGTATTTCTTTAAATTTATTACTTTGTTTTTTAGCATAGAACCTTTTGTACTTTTTACAATCATGTCTAGTAAATCTATGCTCTCATTATATTACATTTTTTAAGTCTTAAACATTCTTGCATTTATGTGGATGCTAGCCAGGCATGGGCATCTTTGTGTTAATAGTTCCCCCTGTATAATGGATGCCGCCCCCCCAACATCTACCATTCATGTCACTAAAGTTACATTCTCCCACCACTAACACAGACACACATAGGTAAATGTGTCTTTATTTAATTAGTAAGTCATTTTCATTGGCAATTATCAGTGGACCCTCTGCTTTTGGACGTGTGCCCCCCTATATCCTGTTCCTATGCTTGCAGATCAATGTCATCTAGATTACTTCCTTTTTTACTTGACTGTAGCTACTGTACTCCTTTGAAATATTGTAACTATTATGTAGCAGCATTGTCTTTGGCAGCAGATATACTGAAGCCGGACGTGTGTCACAGCTCCTGCAAATAGTTATTAAAATATACCCTGTTTTAAAAGAAAAAAAATTAATGATGAAAGTAATTTTTATCCAATGTCAATCCACAAACCAACAAAGTCTCACTCTTCTCTTCCCTCCTCCTACTGAAGATAGCTGAGTTTGGACAAAGAGAGAAAACACACATTGACATAGGGCTAGATTTATCAAAGCCATTCTAATATAATTCCGTACAAAATAGCGTATACGAACTGATCGTCATATTCATCAAAGCACTCTGCGCCTATAATTGCACAAATCTGAAACTTCTTCGCACTCCGCTTGCATTCGCCTAGGCTCACGGGCGCCCTCCCGATTGCAACAATTTACATTAGTAATAGGCGTAATTTAACAGCCAGGCCTACAAATATGCCCAGCATCTTATTTATCATTGCTTTACGCCAATAGGGAACTGAAATTTCGGCTTCAATTGCGTGTTGTATATTTCGCCATACAGACTGAGGCGAACACCATTTAAATACATGCTTTAACATCTTGTGATGCAGTACTTTCTTCTTTTTTTTTTTTTTTTTTTTATTTAATATTTTTTATTGAAGAATAAACTTACAAAAACAATGATACCACCATAAACATACAGGGCAAATGTGGTAAGGATCAAACATATTAGTGGTATATAAAAGGTCATACACTACATATTGCAATGTACTCACGCCCCCAGAACTAAGCTGAGTCGCAAGTTTACAAACATACTTGTTGAAACATTTAATAGAAATAATGTATTAGAGCGGTGAGATGTTTATACCAGATAAGAGAAAGGATAGAAAAGTAAGGGGGAAGAATGGGAGAGGGGAAAGAAAAAAAAAAAAAAAAAAAAGGGAATGGGGTATGCACAGGGAAGAACTCTAACCTTACAGCACTTCTCCTGAGTCAAGGAGCTTTATATCGAACCATGCCAAATTGCTAGTAAAAGTTCGTATTTATCCAACATGTGGTTTTTGAGATAATGGTATCTTTCCAGAAGCAACAATTCCTCCACCTGAAGGCGCCACTCCCCCAGGTTGGGGATCGAGCGGGTCTTCCACTTTCTTGGAATTAGTCTCTTTGCACTAGTAATCATAATTAGCAAAAGGGCCAGATGGGCCTGACTTTGAATTTTAGGCAATCTCAGGAAGAGGAGGATCTCCGGGTTAACCGGGATGTGGGAGTGAAGGATCTCGGACATTTTGAGGATGACCTCTGACCAAAAGGCTGTTAATGTGGGGCATGACCACCATATGTGTAACAGTGAGCCATAGTCTCCGCAGCCCCTCCAGCACGAAGGGCTGGCCGTCGGGTAAATTTTGTATAATCTGGCAGGTGTTAGATACCATCTACTCAACAGTTTTATATGAGATTCTTGTATAATCGATGAGACGGAGGATTTTTTAATAAGTTTAAACGCCTTCATCCAGTGTTCCAGGCTGATATCTGATTCAAGGTCCTCAGACCACCGCATAGTGTAAGACGGAAGAGAGTCTTTCCCCTGGAGGGCCACTAACTTGTACAGGAGGGAGATTAAATGTCGTGGCATCGATTCGCTGACACAGAGACTCTCAAAGGGAGTGAGGGTTCTGCCTAAATCCTGTTAATGTTTGTGGCTAGATATAAAATGTATCAACTGATTGTAGTGCATCCAAGAATTAAAGATTTTGGGTTGGAATGCCCTGAGAGACTCAAGAGACTTAACCCTCCCCTCCTCCACAACTCCAAGAACTGATCCATCCTTAATTCTGTAGGGTGTAATTTTGAGAAGACCTAAGCTATGATAGGGACTCTCAGGATTTTCAATAACCGGTAATAAGGGAGAGGGGCAAGTAGAAATATTAGTAGAAGTAGCCACAATGGAGTCCCAGTTGCTGAACGTCTCATCAAGCATGTGATATCTTTTAATCGTTTTTGGGCGCTGCGCTGTGGGGAGCCACGCTAGGGCCCGATGTTACCCACTTTTAGAATTTGCCTATCCAAATCAACCCATGCCTTATGTTTGGCGTTGTGGGCCCATTCTGCTATCCTCTGCAGACCTATTGCCTTTCTATACGACGAGAGATCTGGTAGGCCTAGACCACCCCTCTCCCTTGGTAAGTACATGGTACGCCTAGGGACCCTGGGTTTGATATTTCCCCAGATATATTGCTCGATAAGTTTCTGCATCTGAGCAACATAGCCCCTAGGTAGCGCTATGGGGAGTGTCTGAAATAAGTATAATATTCGGGGCAGAATATTCATTTTAATAACTCCCACTCTACCCAGCCATGAGATATATCTACTCTTCCAAGAAGAAAGATCAGCTGCAATCTCACCTCTAAGAGGGGCAAAATTAAATTTAAAGAGGTCTGCAGGATCAGAGGCAAGATAAATACCGAGATATTTTAGTTTCTTGGTGGCAAGGGGGAGATTGTAAGTTTGTTGTAAATTCTGTACAATTTGAGGGCAAGTATTAATGTTCAGTAGTTCCGACTTACTCAGATTAAGAGAGAAGTCAGAGACCCTTCCGTATTCCTTCAATTCATCAAGCAGAACTGGGAGTGAGTCCGGGGCACTGGATAAAGTATACAGGACATCGTCGGCGTATAACGCCTGTTTGTGTTCCGTTTCCCCCACTCTTATGCCCTTTATGTGATGATTTGTTCTTACCTTAGAAGCGAGGACCTCTATAGATAAAGCAAAAAGTAACGGAGAGAGGGGGCAGCCCTGTCGGGTTCCATTCCTTATATCGAACGAGCCCGACAGGGTGTTGTTAATTCTGATCTTGGCATTAGGGTTGGAGTAAAGTGCTAAAACATAATTTATAAAAATCTGACCAAAACCCATCTTTCGCAACACTTGACGCAGGAAGACCCAATTCACCCTATCAAAAGCCTTCTCCGCGTCAGTGGAGAAGAGCACTATGGGGAGGCCTGAAACTCTGGCATGGTTAATTAGTTGGGTCACCTTGATAGTATTATCCCTAGCCTCACGGCCAGGGACAAATCCCACCTGATCATTACATACTAACTGCGGTAGATATTTATTTAGTCTGGATGCCAGAATCTTTGCTAACAATTTCATGTCCGAGTTGATCAGAGATATAGGACGGAAATGACTAGGGGAATCCGCTGCCTTGCCCGGCTTGGGGATGACCGTAATGTGCGCCTCTAAAAGGATACGAGACAAGACAGGGTTATCACGTAGACTATTAAATAATTTCAGAATTGGGACAGCCAAGATCTCTTTGAATTTTTTGTAGTAGGCCGCAGAAAAGCCATCTGGCCCCGGGCTCTTACCCCCTGGACAGTTCTTAATGGCTTCATATAGTTCCTCCTCCGTTATAGGGGAGTCTAAAAGGTCAGATTCTTCCTTTGAAAGTGACGGGAGGGCTACATTATCAAGATATGAATTCACGAGGACTTCATGTTGCTGGTCTACCCCCGTGTGGTCTGGATCTTTTAGTGGTTCGTGTATATTGTATAGGGAGTGGTAGTGACTATGAAACTCTTTGGCTATCTGTTCACTACTGCGCAACTCACGGCCATCGGAGGATTTGAGGGAGTGAATATGGGACCGAAGCTGCCTCTTCTTTAGAGTTCTAGCAAGAATTCTTCCTGGCTTATTGCCCCCCTCATAATAAAACTGTCTCAAATGCAGAGCTGCCTTTTGGTGGGATTGCGCTAGGTGCTGCTGAAGATTAGTTCTAGCCTTCTTAAGCTCATCTAGGGTGGCGCTGCAGGAGGGGTCAGCTTTATGTCTCACTTCTAATTTGGCAATTTGTGTTTGGATATCGTTGTATTTGGTTCTATATTGCCTATTGAGGAAGGCCTTATGACGAATCAAAGCCCCTCTAATCACACTCTTGTGCGCCTCCCAGATGATTCCCAGAGGGGAGTCTGGATATGTGTTATTTTTGAAGTAATCTTTTAACGTGTTAAGTATATCTTTAAAGATTAATGGGTCATCAAGGATAGAGTCGTCCAACCTCCACATTTTATGTGTGATGGGGATGTCTGGCCACAGTATCGAGCACGACACCGGAGCATGGTCAGACCAAGTTATGTGGTCAATTAGACAGCGATGAGTGATAGAGAGACCACAAGAATCCGTGTATATGTAATCAAGCCTAGAGTAGCTGTTATGAGGTATGGAGTAAAATGAAAAATCCCTAGCTGTCGGGTGAAGTGTACGCCAAACATCATGAAGCTTAAGGTTAGCGAGTATGTTATTAACCTGGCTAATTGTGGAGGTGGGTGTACAGGATACTCCTCTTGAGGTGTCAACCAATGGGTCGGCCACTAAATTAAAGTCACCTGCCATGTAGGTGATTCCTCTCGAATGTTCTAGGACAAGGTCTGAGATGTGTTTTGAAAAGATTTCTTGCCTCTGGCTGGGTGAATATATAGAAACCAGTGTAATATAATGTCCGAACATAGAGTGCCGACCAGAATCAGATATCGCCCGGAGGGATCTCTTACTATGTGCGTCGCAAGGAAGGGGACTGACTTGTGAAAAACTATTCCCACTCCTCCTTTTTTGTCTTGGCCCGATGCGAAGTACGCAAGGGGATATAGCGGGTTATTCCATTTGGGTTCCTTACCTTTTTTATAGTGCGTTTCCTGTAGGAGAATAATATGACTCTGAGATTTATGTAGTTCCCTAAAGGCTATTGAACGTTTGCCAGGGTCATTCAGGCCCTTTGCGTTAATGGTTGTAAGGGTTATGGAATGGTCACAGAACCTCCCAGATTTAAGCTTCTGGGGCATGTCTACCCTTGTGCGGGGGAAAAAAAAAAAAAAAAGGGAAGGGTGGATATAAAAGACGATAGGGTAGGAAAGAAAAGAGAAGAGGATTTCAAAAAAGAGAGTGAGAACCAAGTAGTTGTTAACAGAGAAAAGAAGAGGCGTTTATCCTAAGAATTCAAGGAAATCCCAGGAATAGCCGTGAGAAAGAGGATAAGCAACCTTGTAACAGACAGAAAATACAGAAATAGGGGAAAAGCCCCTTTACTGACGTGAGTTATATTCATATTAAGAAAAATAGCAACAAGACATTTATAGCATATGTAAACAAAAGAGCTAACCAACCTTTGTCATAACTGTACAAAATACAAATTTTACTGGCTTGCTAAAGCACAAGAATTTATCAAATTAACTTCTAATTTCCTCACCTAGAGATGGACCTTATTAACTCCATAAAGCCTAGTATCTCATGCTGTACTGAACGAAATAAACTAGGTGATTGGGATTAAGGGCGGGGGGGCTTAAGTAACGGATCTCGGCTTACCATGATCCAAAATGGCACTCACATTAACCGGTGAGCACTATTCCTCCGTCTGATAGGATTTTGGGGCCTTATTTATCAGGTATCATCTTAGAGCCAGCCCTGAACAAAGTTATAGCTATAGCAGTCAATTATTTGAAAGGAGGACGAACCTCCCATGTTCTATAAATATACTAAGTAACGTAAGTAAGTAACATAGGTAAACAACACAAAGATTTAAACATGAGTCCGACATGCACAATAAACTATTCAGATAAGATTTAAACGTTTTGAACATTCAGAGAGAAAAGTATTTAGTACTAGACAGTGAATAATATTATAAACCAATTTACCTCATTAGAGAAAAAGAGCAACACAGGCCTTTTTTAACATAAAGGACGGTACTATGGGGCCATTTATATGAGGGAGAAGCGTACATAGAGCATATTTAAAGAAAAATTAAACACAAAAGTCCCATAGAAACCATACAGTTCTGCGCCAAAAGGCGGAAAGTACTTTACCCCATAGAGTTCTCAGGCGGACGAGTTTCAGATGTGCGAGCAGGTGGCTGTGGTCTGCCCTTATCCTGGTTACTGGTAGAGGCGACAGGAATCGCCAAACTGTCAAGAAAGTCTCTATGATCCATTCCCGGTCTGAAGATGGAAGTTTTGTTGTTGTTGGTGGCTATAATGGAGACCGGGAAGCCCCACCTGTAAGGTATACCTTGATTTCTAAGAGCTGATGTTATGTGGCTCAAATCTCTCCGTTTCTGCAAAGTCATAGGGGAAAGGTCTGAAAAAACCTGTATTTCCTCACCCACATGGGTAATACGATGTTTTTTCCGAGCTCCTTGAAGGATTTCTTCCTTGTCCTTGTAGCTTAAAAATCTCACTATAATATCCCTCGGGGGAGCCTTGTTAGGTGGCTTGGGCCTAAGAGCCCTATGCGCCCTTTCTATAGGAATCTCAAGGGAGGACGGGGTATCCTTGATGATTCGAAATAAAGCTTGCAAATATCCTTCTAAGTTCTGGGGGGAAACAGTTTCAGACACTCCTCGGAAACGTAGATTATTCCTACGCCCCCTATTATCCATATCTTCTATTTTATCATTAAGAAACTGTAGATTCTCTGAGTGGTTTTGAGTATCAGAAGTGTTTTGACGTATCATTGCTGCGTTATCCTGTGAGGACTTCTCAATCTTGAGAACTTTGGCTTCCAGTGTGGAAAAATCTTTTCTTAAGTCTCCAAACAAGCTCCGCATTTCGCTGAGAACACCTTGGATGTCCTCTTTAGAGGATAAATTATGAATGTCAGCCTTAGTGATACACTGGGAATGTGTGTCAGCATTCCTGGCGGTATCCAGTGTGGAAACACCCTGGGTGTCATGAGGTGATGCCATTTCACCCTCAATGTTGTCACTGGTTATATCAAGAGGTCTGAGATAGTGACTCATGGGCTTAGATGAACCTAATTTATCCGCCTTACTTGTCCGTTTGTTAGGCATGCCCTGATCAATATGAGCAGTATAGGGAGACAAATAGGGTTTTGGTAGACTAAGAGGAGCAGTTCTAAGAAAGTTTCAGTGTGTATATATTATCCTAGCTCAATAACAATGGCTCCGGTAATGCTGAGCTATACTCTGAAATATTCAGCCCCTTTTGTTGTGAGATAAGCTAGCGTGTGTCACTTTATAAGTGGTAACCGACTTCAGTGTATAAGCAAAAGAGACCGTGCTCGAGTCTTTATTTAGTGGTCTGAGGGAGGGCTACTATGCAATGTGAGGAGGTCACCGTGCGGGGGCCCAGGCTTATTATTTCCAAGTGCTGACTTGTTGCATAACACTTGACTCCAGTCCCTTAGGCAGCGGTGGAGTGATACAGGAAAAGCCCGGAGTTTGCTGCGGTACGGAACTTCTTACCGGGTATGAAGGTCTTCTCCGGATTACTGACAGCGCGTTATAAGGGGTACTCCGCTGTCCTGTTAAAGGCACATCAGCCAGAGATGGTGGAGACGAGACTTGCTGAGGTAGCGGATGTTAACCTCCGCTCAGGAAACTTGCGGCAGATCGAAATCACTGGGCCAAATGACGAGCGATCATCAGCACGGCTCCAGGTATTGAACTCCTGTGTAGCTAGCGGTTTAGGGTACTTGAAGAGGGTATTTTCCTGGGTCCAGATCTTGTAGTGGGGTAGTTGTCGGATCCGTTAGAAGGCCTGTGCAGAGAAAGGGCGCCAAGGGAAATGGCGGTGTTGAGACACGGGCAAAGCTCCCGGCAGTGCTAGGAGGGTATAATGTCACCGAACCAGGATCCAGCTTATGGATAAGAGAAAGCACAGTTCCTTAGGGCCAATACATTAAAGCTGTATGTTGGTAATGAAGTGATTTGCTGCCATAAAAGCTATTTTGTCAGTATAGGTGGCTGGAGCTCTCCTAGTGTGCGACCATCTTCCAGCGTGGTCAAGCTCCGCCTCGCAGTACTTTCTTCTTTTAACTAATTTTTCAAAGGCTCAGCGCCAAGAAGAGACTGTTATTGACAGAAATTTGCGCTTCCCCAGTCGCATATGGATACCAACAGTTTTACATATATATATATATATATATATATATATATATATATATATATATATATAAAACACATAGAAACACCCAGCACTCACCAGTTCCCTTCCATGTTTTGTATTTTCTCTGGGTGATTACATCCACCTGTGCACCCCTTCTTTGTTCTCAGTCTGTTTGGCTTTGTGAGCTCGCATGATGGTGTGGCTGTGTTAGGGACTCAGGCCGTGGAAAGGACCTTGACGTGGTGCCTGAGCTTTCCCATTTGGCCAGATGCGGTAACTAACCTTTCCAGTTGGGATTTTATCTTAGCTGTGAGCTAGCTGGTGAGTGCTGGGTGTTTCTATGTGTTGTATTACTTTTTGTTTGTAATCCCCCTTGTTTCTTGCACCCATTCCGGACTGGGGTTAACTGCCTGTGGGTCTGGTGACATCACAGCTTTTTTGGAGTGCTATTTAGCACCCAGGGCTGGATGTTGCTGAGTCACAGGATGTGTACCTGGTCCGGTCTTGGAGTGCAGTTCCCTTCCATGTTTTGTATTTTCTCTGTGTGATTACATCCACCTGTGCACCCCTTCTTTGTTCTCAGTCTGTTTGGCTTTGTGAGCTCGCATGATGGTGTGGCTGTGTTAGGGACTCAGGCAGTGGAAAGGACCTTGACGTGGTGCCTGAGCTTTCCCATTTGGCCAGATGCGGTAACTAACCTTTCCAGTTGTGATTTTATCTTAGCTGTGAGCTAGCTGGTGAGTGCTGGGTGTTTCTATGTGTTGTATTACTTTTTGTTTGTAATCCCCCTTGTTTCTTGCACCCATTCCGGACTGGGGTTAACTGCCTGTGGGTCTGGTGACATCACAGCTTTTTTGGAGTGCTATTTAGCACCCAGGGCTGGATGTTGCTGAGTCACAGGATGTGTACCTGGTCCGGTCTTGGAGTGCAGTTCCCTTCCATGTTTTGTATTTTCTCTGTGTGATTACATCCACCTGTGCACCCCTTCTTTGTTCTCAGTCTGTTTGGCTTTGTGAGCTTGCATGATGGTGTGGCTGTGTTAGGGACTCAGGCAGTGGAAAGGACCTTGACGTGGTGCCTGAGCTTTCCCATTTGGCCAGATGCGGTAACTAACCTTTCCAGTTGGGATTTTATCTTAGCTGTGAGCTAGCTGGTGAGTGCTGGGTGTTTCTATGTGTTGCATTACTTTTTGTTTGTAATCCCCCTGGTTTCTTGCACCCATTCCGGACTGGGGTTAACTGCCTGTGGGTCTGGTGACATCACAGCTTTTTTGGAGTGCTATTTAGCACCCAGGGCTGGATGTTGCCGAGTCACAGGATGTGTAACCGGTCCGGTCTTGGAGTGCAGTTCCCGTCTGTTTTATATATATATATATATATATATATATATATATATATATATATATATATATATATATATATATATATATTGATATATTTATTTTTGTGATCTTAAATTATAAACATATGGCAAAAACAGCACAGAAACATTATATAATATAAATATAAGCTAAATAGTTACCTAAAAAAGTCTTTTTAATAATCAAAACATGGCGGCGTAAATATTTATAGGGATGTACTATGATAAATAGGGAGTAAATAGGGAGTAAATGCTTTTTCCGAGAGGCGAAATTTATCATTATTACACCCCAGCTCACCTACGCAAAGTTACATCTATTTTTTTGATGAATTCAGGCGCACATGTGCGCTTCTCTGGAGGCGAGCTGGGGCACAGTTACAGGCGAAGCACATACAGAGTATTCTACCTTCTTTTCCTGGGATAAAATTCTCTGTGATAATTTTATTTAGATCCACTGTGGATCTCCCTCCCTTTTCTCACTTGCGTTTTTTTGTGTGTGAGAGAGAGAGAGAGAGAGAGAGAGAGAGAGAGAGAGAGAGAGAGAGATCTGTGTTTAGGAGAGAGAGATTTAGATTTTATATTTGTTAAAATGGGTAAGACCCAAAGGTTCATTTCAGAGCCAGTAACCCCTAGCTTGCCAGTGATCACTATAAATCACTGGTAGTATCACAGCACTTTTTTGCTCTCTGTGCATTCTTTATGGGTTAATTTTTTTAAAGTAATTTTTTGTGAGCCACAAAGGCTCTTTTCAGAGTCATTTCGCTAGTTTTAATAATTTTTTGTAAAAAAATTGTGAGACCCAAAGACCCTTTTCAGAGACATTAACGCCTAGCTTGCCAGGGATCACTATAAATCATTGGTACTAGCACAGCAGCACTTTTTTGCTCTCTGTGCATTTTTTTAGGGGTTCATTTTTTTTTAGTAATTTTTTTGTGAGACCCAAAGGCTCTTTTCAGATTTAAATTTTGTGTTGATTTTGTTTTTAGTAAAAAAAAATCTGTGACAGATAAAAATAAATCATGTCACAGAGAACATATAGTGCTGAGGAAGCGTATGCCATCCTTGTGTCAGAGTCAGATGCCTCTATGTCTGACTCAGATCCCAATTTTAACCCTGCCATATGCAGTAACCCCATCTGCTCTACCCCCATTTTCTCCCAGTGTATGTCGAGGAAGAGGTATGAAATGATCCTACATTTCATGCACTTTAGCGATAACAGCCTGTGCCACCCTAGCGAGCATCCCCAGTTTGACAGGCTGCATAAACTCCGCCCCCTGATTACCCACTTTACTGCCAAGTTTGCAAAGGCTTATACACCTGGAAGGAATATATGCGTGGATGAATCCCTGATGAAGTATAAGGGAAGGCTGGGATTCAAGCAGTATATTCCTTCCAAGCGCTCCAGGTATGGAGTAAAGGTGTATAAGCTCTGTGAGAGCGAGACTGGGTATACTCAGGCCTTCCGGGTGTACGAGGGAAAGGATAGCCACCTTGACCCTCCAGGCTGCCCAGAACATATGGGAACCACTGGCAAGATTGTCTGGGACCTGATTTTACCCCTGATGAACAATGGGTACCACTTGTATTTAGATAATTTCTATACAAGTGTCCTTTTGTTCAAGCTACTGTATTGTTTTGATACAGTAGCTTGTGGTACAATTCGAAAGAACCGCACAGGTTTCCAAGGACAACTTGCACGTACCAGGCTACAAAGGCGGGAGACCTCAGCTATGCGCCAAGAGGAGCTGTTGGCAGTTAAGTACAGAGACAAGAAGGATGTATACGTTTTTACCACCATCCACACAGAGAGGACTGTGGAGGTTTCTGTACGTGGCTGAGAGCACAATGAAGCCAGTGTGCATTAAGGCTTATAACCGGCATATGGGTGGGATCAGCTGCTGCAGCCCAACCTAATTATGTGGAAGACAACGACCTGGTTCAAAAAGGTTGCAATTAACTTAATGCAGATTACAACCCACAACGCTTTGTGGTTGTTCAAAAAAGCCCCGAAATTAAATTGACTTTTTTACAGTTTCACCCCCCCGGGCGGTGATGAGAGAAAGCAGAGTTGGGGCTACTCATTTTATTTACAAAATCCCCCCTACTGTGGCGAAGCAGAATCCTCAGAAAAAATGCAGAGTCTGTACCAAGAGGGGGCAGAGAAAGGACTCCACCTTTTACTGTCCTGATTGCCCTGGACAGCCTAGACTCGGCATTGGGGACTGCTTCAAGCCGTATCACACACTGGTAAATTAAAAAAAAAAAAACCATTTACTTTTACTGTGACAGATTTTTAAATTTCAATGTTTTATTTTTTATAAGTTGTAAAATTGGTGCTGTATTTTACCAAAACCCCTGTCAAACATATGCATGGGGGGTATGGGTGTACTCAGAGGGTCTTGCAGAAAACATCCTGGAGTGTTTTCTTGCAATAACTTACCACAGGCTCTCCTAAATCATAGTCAAAAAGCAATGTGTGTGTAAAAATGAAAATTGGAAAATTACCACTGTACACTTTCTTTTTTTATTGGCTAAAATGGTTGCATCAAAGTACTTCATATACAATACCCTGGGGTGTCAAGGTTTCAAATATATATATTTTCATGGCAATAAATAAAACTGGGGTATATGATAGGCCCCAAACAAAAGATAGGCCTATCAGAAGAAATATCACACTTTCAACTCAAATTACAAGTCATACAATTGTAACTGAACCTTCCCAAAATTCTGGCAAACCTATGCATGGGGGGCATGGGTGTACTCAGGGGGTCTTGCAAAAAACAACCTGGAGTGTTTTCTTGCAATAACTTACAACAAGCTCTCCTAAATCATAGTAAAACAATTAATGGGTGTGTAAAAAAAAAACACATTACCACCACATACTTTCTCCAATTTTTTTGGCTAAAACAGTTACATCAAAGACATTAAAATGCTCCATATACAATACATTAGGTGTCAACTTTTCAAATATATGCACGTTAATGGAAAGCAAATAAATTGGGGTATGTAAAAATGCCCCCAAAAAGAAGATAGGCAAAAAAGATATGTTAAATGTGAAAAAAATCAGAAACATATGTCAGAAGTTTGGCATTGCAACCCCCAAAGAAGCCAACACTATCACTGTACGCAGGAGATGTTGCTGAACATATATTGGGGTGTTTTTTGTCAGTAACATATAACAGGAACTGATAATCCATGCCTAAAGTACAATGTGTGTGAAAAATAACAAAACAATTACTGCCCAAAAGTTTGACAAAGACTGGTGGTTGGAGTAGTACATGAAAAGTGTTAAAATGTCACCATTTCAAATACCCTAGGGTGTCTACTTTAGAAAAATATATGGTTTGATGGGGGTAAATTACATTGGCCAGCTTCAGAAATTCCAAGTTAGAAAACTGGAATGCATCCCCTAACAATAAGGCCTTTTAGACCCCACACCTATACATGGGTGGTATCACTGAATTTAGGAGATATTGCTGAACACATATTGGGGTGCTATTTGGCAGTAACCCTTAAAATTTTAAGAACATGTATTCTTAAATTGCAATTTTTTTCAGAAAATCACAAAACTTTTTTTTTAATTGGCATAGATTGGTGGTAAAATGGTTGCAGGAAAAGAGTCAAAATACCCCAAGTTTAATACCTTATGTTGTCTTCTTTTAAAAAATATATACATGTGAATGGTTATTCAGGGATTCCTGACAGATATCAGTGTTACAATGTAACTGTCGCTAATTTTGAAAAAAAAAAAATGGTATGGAAATAGCAAAGTGCTACTTGTACTTATTGCCCTATAACTTGCAAAAAAAGCAAAGAACATGTAAACATTTGGTATTTCTAAACTCAAGACAAAATTTTGAAACTATTTAGCATGGGTTTTATAGCAAATTATAAGATATGATGAAAAACATAATTTATGCTTACCTGATAAATTTATTTCTCTTGTAGTGTATCCAGTCCACGGATCATCCATTACTTATGGGATATTCTCCTTCCCAACAGGAAGTTGCAAGAGGATCACCCACAGCAGAGCTGCTATATAGCTCCTCCCCTAACTGCCATATCCAGTCATTCGACCGAAACAAACAGAGAAAGGAGAAACCATAGGGTGCAGTGGTGACTGTAGTTTAATTAAATTTTAGACCTGCCTTAAAATGACAGGGTGGTCCGTGGACTGGATACACTACAAGAGAAATAAATTTATCAGGTAAGCATAAATTATGTTTTCTCTTGTTAAGTGTATCCAGTCCACGGATCATCCATTACTTATGGGATACCAATACCAAAGCTAAAGTACACGGATGATGGGAGGGACAAGGCAGGGATTAAGCGGAAGGAACCACTGCCTGAAGAACCTTTCTCCCAAAAACAGCCTCCGAAGAAGCAAAAGTATCAAATTTGTAAAATTTTGAAAAAGTGTGAAGCGAAGACCAAGTCGTGGCCTTGCAAATCTGTTCAACAGAGGCCTCATTTTTAAAGGCCCAGGTGGAAGCCACAGCTCTAGTAGAATGAGCTGTAATTCTTTCAGGGGGCTGCTGTCCAGCAGTCTCATAGGCTAGGCGTATAATACTCCGAAGCCAAAAGGAAAGAGAGGTTGCCAAAGCTTTTTGACCTCTCCTCTGTCCAGAATAAACGACAAACAGGGAAGATGTTTGACGAAAATCTTTAGTAGCTTGTAAGTAAAACTTCAAGGCACGGACTACGTCCAGATTATGTAAAAGACGTTCCTTCTTTGAAGAAGGATTAGGACACAATGATGGAACAACAATCTCTTGATTGATATTCTTTTTAGAAACCACCTTAGGTAAAAACCCAGGTTTGGTACGCAGAACTACCTTTTCTGCATGAAAAATCAGATAAGGAGAATTACATTGTAAGGCAGATAGCTCAGAGACTCTCTGAGCCGAGGAAATAGCCATCAAAAACAGAACTTTCCAAGATAAAAGCTTAATATCAATGGAATGAAGGGGTTCAAACGGAACTCCTTGAAGAACTTTAAGAACCAAGTTTAAGCTCCATGGGGGAGCAACAGGTTTAAACACAGGCTTAATTCTAACTAAAGCCTGACAAAATGCCTGGACGTCTGGAACTTCTGCCAGACGCTTGTGCAAAAGAATAGACAGAGCAGAAATCTGTCCCTTTAAGGAACTAGCTGATAATCCTTTGTCCAAACCCTCTTGGAGAAAGGACAATATCCTAGGAATCCTAACCTTACTCCATGAGTAATTCTTGGATTCACACCAGTAAAGATATGTACGCCATATCTTGTGATAGATTTTCCTGGTAACAGGCTTTCGTGCCTGTATTAAGGTATAAATGACTGACTCTGAGAAGCCACGCTTTGATAGAATCAAGCGTTCAATCTCCATGCAGTCAGTCTCAGAGAAATTAGATTTGGATGATTGAAAGGACCTTGTATTAGAAGGTCCTGTCTTAGAGGCAGAGTCCATGGTGGAAAGGATGACATGTCCACTAGGTCTGCATACCAGGTCCTGCATGGCCACGCAGGCGCTATTAAAATCACTGATGCTCTCTCCTGTTTGATTTTGGCAATCAGTCGAGGGAGCAGAGGAAACGGTGGAAACACCTAAGCCAGGTTGAAGAACCAAGGCGCTGCTAGAGCATCTATCAGTGTCGCTTCTGGGTCCCTGGACCTGGATCCGTAACAAGGAAGCTTGGCGTTCTGGCGAGACGCCATGAGATCCAACTCTGGTTTGCCCCAACGATGAATCAACTGAGCAAACACCTCCGGATGGAGTTCCCACTCCCCCGGGTGAAAAGTCTGACGACTTAGAAAATCCGCCTCCCAGTTCTCCACGCCTGGGATATGGATCGCTGACAGGTGGCAAGAGTGAGTCTCTGCCCAGCGAATTATTTTTGAGACTTCTAACATCGCTAGGGAACTCCTGGTTCCCCCTTGATGGTTGATGTAAGCCACAGTCGTGATATTGTCTGACTGAAATCTGATGAACCTTAGTGTTGCTAACTGAGGCCAAGCCAGAAGAGCATTGAATATTGCTCTTAACTCCAGAATATTTATCTGAAGGAGTTTCTCCTCCTGAGTCCACGATCCCTGTGCCTTCAGGGAGTTCCAGACTGCACCCCAACCTAGAAGGCTGGCATCTGTTGTTACAATTGTCCAATCTGGCCTGCGAAAGGTCATACCCTCGGACAGGTGGACCCGAGACAACCACCAGAGAAGAGAATCTCTGGTCTCTTGATCCAGATTTAGCAGAGGGGACAAATCTGTGCAATCCCCATTCCACTGACTTAGCATGCATAATTGCAGCGGTCTGAGATGTAGGCGCGCAAATGGCACTATGTCCATTGCCGCTACCATTAAGCCGATCACCTCCATACACTGAGCCACCGAAGGGCGCGGAATGGAATGAAGAATACGGCAAGCATTTAGAAGCTTTGATAACCTGGACTCCGTCAGGTAAATTTTCATCTCTACAGAATCTATAAGAGTCCCTAAGAAGGAGACTCTTGTGAGTGGGGATAGAGAACTCTTTTCCTCGTTCACTTTCCACCCGTGCGATCTCAGAAATGCCAGAACTATCTCTGTATGCGACTTGGCAATTTGAAAGCTTGACACCTGTATCAGGATGTCGTCTAGATATGAGCCCAGAACCTTCGTAAAGATTCTCGGGGCTGTAGCCAACCCGAAGGGAAGATCTACAAATTGGTAATGCCTGTCTAGAAAGGCAAACCTTAGGAACCGATGATGATCTTTGTGAATCGGTATGTGAAGGTAGGCATCCTTTAAGTCCACTGTGGTCATGTACTGACCCTCTTGGATCATGGGTAGGATGGTCCGAATAGTTTCCATTTTGAAAGATGGAACTCTGAGGAATTTGTTTAAGATCTTTAGATCCAAAATTGGTCTGAAGGTTCCCTCTTTCTTGGGAACCACAAACAGATTTGAATAAAAACCCTGTCCTTGTTCCGTCTGTGGAACTGGATGGATCACTCCCATTACTAGGAGGTCTTGCACACAGCGTAGAAATGCCTCTTTCTTTATCTGATTTGCAGATAACCTTGAAAGATGAAATCTCCCTTGTGGAGGGGAAGCTTTGCAGTCCAGAAGATATCCCTAAAATATGATCTCCAACGCCCAGGGATCCTGAACATCTCTTGCCCACGCCTGGGCAAAGAGAAAAAGTCTGCCCCCTACTAGATCCGTTGCCGGATAGGGGGCCGTTCCTTCATGCTGTCTTAGAGGCAGCAGCAGGCTTTCTGGCCTGCTTGCCTTTGTTCCAGGACTGGTTAGGTTTCCAGGCCTGCTTAGATTGAGCCAAAGTTCCCTCTTGTCTTGAAGCGGAGGAAGTTGATGCTGCACCTGCCTTGGAATTTTGAAAGGCACGAAAATTAGACTGTTTGGCCTTTGATTTGGCCCTGTCCTGAGGAAGGGTATGACCCTTACCTCCAGTAATGTCAGCAATAATTTCTTTCAAACCAGGCCCGAATAAGGTCTGCCCCTTGAAAGGAATGTTGAGTAATTTAGACTTTGAAGTCACATCAGCTGACCAGGATTTGAGCCATAGCGCCCTACGCGCCTGGATGGCGAATCCGGAATTCTTAGCCGTTAGTTTAGTCAAATGAACAATGGCATCAGAAACAAATGAGTTAGCTAGCTTAAGAGTTCTAAGCTTGTCAACAATTTCAGTCAATGGAGCTGTATGGATGGCCTCTTCCAGGGCCTCAAACCAGAATGCCGCCGCAGCAGTGACAGGTGCAATGCATGCAAGGGGCTGTAAAATAAAACCTTGTTGAATAAACATTTTCTTAAGGTAACCCTCTAATTTTTTATCCATTGGATCTGAAAAAGCACAACTGTCCTCAACCGGGATAGTGGTACGCTTTGCTAAAGTAGAAACTGCTCCCTCCACCTTAGGGACAGTCTGCCATAAGTCCCGTGTAGTGGCATCTATTGGAAACATTTTTCTAAATATAGGAGGTGGGGAAAAGGGCACACCGGGCCTATCCCACTCCTTACTAATAATTTCTGTAAGCCTTTTAGGTATTGGAAAAACATCAGTACTCACCGGCACTGCATAGTATTTATCCAGCCTACACAATTTCTCTGGCACTGCAATTGTGTCACAGTCATTCAGAGCAGCTAATACCTCCCCAAGCAATACACGGAGGTTCTCAAGCTTAAATTTAAAATTAGAAATCTCTGAATCAGGTCTCCCCGAATCAGAGACGTCACCCACAGACTGAAGCTCTCCGTCCTCAGGTTCTGCATATTGTGACGCAGTATCAGACATGGCTCTTACAGCATCTACGCGTTCTGTATCTCATCTAACCCCAGAGCTATCGCGCTTGCCTCTCAATTCAGGTAATCTGGATAATACCTCTGACAGGGTATTATTCATGATTGCAGCCATGTCCTGCAAAGTAATCGCTATGGGCGTCCCGGATGTACTTGGCACCATATTAGCGTGCGTCCCTTGAGCGGGAGGCGAAGGGTCCGACACGTGGGGAGAGTTAGTCGGCATAACTTCCCCCTCGACAGACCCCTCTGGTGACAATTCTTTTATAGATAAAGACTGATCTTTACTGTTTAAGGTGAAATCAATACATTTAGTACACATTCTCCTATGGGGCTCCACCATGGCTTTTAAACATAATGAACAAGTATCCTCTGTTTCAGACATGTTTGTACAGACTAGCAAGCTTGGAAAACACTTTAAAGCAAGTTAACAAGCAATATAAAAAACATTACTGTGCCTTTAAGAGAAACAAATTTTGACAAAATTTGAAATAACAGTGAAAAAAGGCAGTTACACTAACAACATTTTTACAGTGTATGTAACAAGTCAGCAGAGCATTGCACCCACTTGCAAATGGATGATTAACCCCTTAATAACAAAAACAGAATAATAAATGACAAAAACGTTTTTTAAACACAGTCACAACTGCCACAGTCTACTGTGATTGTTACCCTCCTCAAACACGACTTTGAAGCCTTTTGAGCCCTTCAGAGATGTCCTGTATCATGCAGAGGGAAGCTGAATGTCTCTGTCAGTATTTTTATCTGCACAGAAAAGCACTAAAATAGGCCCTTCCCACTCATATTGCAACAGTGGAAAGCTTCAGGAAACTGTCTCTAGGCAGAAATCAAACCAGCCATGTGGAAAAAAAACTAGGCCCCAATAAGTTTTGTCACCAAACATATATAAAAACGATTAACATGCCAGCAAACGTTTTATATTACATTTTTATAAGAGTATGCATCTCTATTAATAAGCCTGATACCAGTAGCTATCACTGCATTTAAGGCTTTACTTACATTAATCCGGTATAAGCAGCATTTTCTAGCAAATTCCATCCCTAGACAAATATTAACTGCACATACCTTATTGCAGGAAAACCTGCACGCCATTCCCTCTCTGAAGTTACCTCACTCCTCAGAATATGTGAGAACAGCCATGGATCTTAGTTACTTCTGCTAAGATCATAGAAAATACAGGCAGATTCTTCTTCTAAATACTGCCTGAGATAAACAGCACACTCCGGTACCATTTAAAAATAACAAACTTTTGATTGAAGAAATAAACTAAGTATAAAACACCACACTCCTCTTACGACCTCCATCTTGGTTGAGGCTTGCAAGAGAATGACTGGGTATGGCAGTTAGGGGAGGAGCTATATAGCAGCTCTGCTGTGGGTGATCCTCTTGCAACTTCCTGTTGGGAAGGAGAATATCCCATAAGTAATGGATGATCCGTGGACTGGATACACTTAACAAGAGAAATAATGGTATCTTTAAAAAGTCCATTTAATGGCGAGATAAATGATATATAATATGTGTGGGTACAGTAAATGGGTAGAGGACATTTACAGCTAAACACAAACACAGCAGAAATGTAAAAATAGCCCTGGTCCTTAACGGTAAGAAATTTGAAAAGTGATGTGGTCACTAAGGGGTTAATAACCACATTTTGGCAGCCACAACGTTTAGACAAATCCAATTCTCAACTTAGAGCAAATAATACAACCTGTGTGAAACTGCAAAATGTTTAAATGTAAGTGAAGTAAAAGTAGATTTAGTATTTTACAGCAAAGTTATTTTATTTTTTAATATTTAAACAGAGCAAATCATGGTTGGCCCTGGCAGGCCTGGTGTATAAGGGATTTAAGGACTTATTCTGGTTACTAGGTTTGGTAAAAGTTTGTATGAGTAGCAATTTTTAGAATGGTTGTATACAATTAATGCTTATTTTCCCTGCTGGTATTTGTAATTTTTTTTTTCTTTTTTGAAAATTAGAGAGTATAATTTTGACCTGCATTTTTTAACTGTTGTATTTTCTTGTTTTTGGAAAATTTATACTTTTTTTGTAATTGATGGGCCTATATTTTGAGAGTATAATAATTTCATATTAATCGGGATGGATTTTTTATTTAATACTAACTAAATATAATTATATGGTAAAAAACACTAAACCGTTGCAACTAAGTTAAGTGAAATAAACACTATAAAGCAGAGGTGCCCAATAGGTAGATCGGGATCTACCAGTAGATCTTGTAAGGCACTGCTTGTAGATCACGGCCGATGTGATCAAAATTATGTGGTCAAGTTACGCAATCTCAACACTGGGGCATGAGTAGAGTATGGTTGCTAGGGATACTGCTTTATCAGTCTGATGGTCGGACACGAAAAGTGCTGCAGGATTGGATCTTGAGGGACATTGATTTCAACCAATCAATGTAGATGATTTTTGAACAACTATACAATTGGCCTATCAAAAGCATGGTTGAGTGAGTACTCTCGCAATGGATATAGCGGGGTATAGTATAGTTAGGAGGGTAAGCGTCAATAGATAGAGAAAGTAAAGGCGGAGGCAGCTGTGCTATGCTAAAGGAACAAGTCTGATTGACGTCTGGCAAACGAACATGTTGACCCAGTAAGAAATGGTCTGCATGGAGCGCTATTGAAATTTATTTGTGTAAGCCTCCCTGGGTCATATCAGGCCAAGCCCGTGGCGCAAAGTAAAGGGGGTCAGTGGCAGTAATTTCAATGCAGTATTTTATAACATGGCACAAGGGGTTGCTCCTTGTTAACCCAAATTAAAGTCAGTGCAACTTTTGTCGTCAGGATTAATCTGTTGTATCTTTATACTAAAGTGTGGGCACCCCTGCTATAGAGGTTCTCTATTATTTCCAAAGAATTTATTAGGAACCAATATATATATATATATATATATATATATATATATATATATATATATATATATGTATAAAGAGAACAAAATGGGGTTAAATGGCACTACATTTGGTGTCAAAGAAATATATAATATAGGATATATAACTATATCAATATAGAAAATATTAGAGAGATGGTGTGAATGTTACCATTAATAGGTATCTAATAGTGGATGTCACAGTGAAATTGTAAATATAAAAATAAAACTAAATTTATGCTTACCTGATAAATGTATTTCTTTCTTGACACGGTGAGTCCATGGATCATCTAATTACTATTGGGAATATCACTCCTGGCCAGCAGGAGGCAGCAAAGAGCACCACAGCAAAGCTGTTAAATATCACCTCCCTTCCCTCCAACCCCAGTCATTCGAACGAAGTAAAAGAAGAGAAAGGAAGCAACAAGGTGCAGAGGTGACTGAGGTTTATAACACGACAAAAACCTGTCTTAAAAAACAGGGCGGGCCGTTGTCTCACCGCGTCAAGAAATAAATAAATTTATCAGGTAAGCATAAATTTTGTTTTCTTTCTAATGACATGGTGAGTCCACGGATCATCTAATTAGTATTGGGAATCAATATCGAAGCTAGAGGACACAGATGATAAGGGAGGGACAAGACAGGAAACCTAAACAGAAGGCACCACTGCTTGAAGAACCTTTCTCCCAAAAGAAGCCTCAGCCGAGGCAAAAGTATCAAATTTATAGAATTTTGAAAAAGTGTAAAGAGAGGACCATGTTGCAGCCTTGCAAATCTGTTCCACAGAAGCTTCATTTTTGAATGCCCAGGAAGAGGAAACAGCCCTCGTAGAATGAGCCGTGACCATCTCAGGAGGCTGCTGTCCAGCAGTTTCATAGGCCAAGCGAATGATACTCTTCAGCCAGAAGGAAAGAGAAGTAGCCGTAGCTTTCTGCCCCCTACGTTTCCCATAGAAAACCACAAACAGAGTAGAAGACTGGCGAAAATCCTTAGTTGCCTGTAAATAGAATTTTAATGCACGCACCACATCTAGGTTGTGCAGCAGACGTTCCTTATGAGAAGATGGGTTAGGACATAAAGAAATAACAACAATCTCCTGATTAATGTTCTATCCGAAACCACTTTAAGGAGAAACCCTAACTTAGAATGCAAAACTACCTTATCCGAATGAAAAAACAGAATTTATGTTTACCTGATAAATTACTTTCTCCAACGGTGTGTCCGGTCCACGGCGTCATCCTTACTTGTGGGATATTCTCTTCCCCAACAGGAAATGGCAAAGAGCCCAGCAAAGCTGGTCACATGATCCCTCCTAGGCTCCGCCTACCCCAGTCATTCGACCGACGTTAAGGAGGAATATTTGCATAGGAGAAACCATAGGGTACCGTGGTGACTGTAGTTAAAGAAAATAAATTATCAGACCTGATTAAAAAAACCAGGGCGGGCCGTGGACCGGACACACCGTTGGAGAAAGTAATTTATCAGGTAAACATAAATTCTGTTTTCTCCAACATAGGTGTGTCCGGTCCACGGCGTCATCCTTACTTGTGGGAACCAATACCAAAGCTTTAGGACACGGATGAAGGGAGGGAGCAAATCAGGTCACCTAAATGGAAGGCACCACGGTTTGCAAAACCTTTCTCCCAAAAATAGCCTCAGAAGAAGCAAAAGTATCAAACTTGTAAAATTTGGTAAAAGTGTGCAGTGAAGACCAAGTCGCTGCCCTACATATCTGATCAACAGAAGCCTCGTTCTTGAAGGCCCATGTGGAAGCCACAGCCCTAGTGGAATGAGCTGTGATTCTTTCGGGAGGTTGCCGTCCGGCAGTCTCGTAAGCCAATCTGATGATGCTTTTAATCCAAAAAGAGAGAGAGGTAGAAGTTGCTTTTTGACCTCTCCTTTTACCGGAATAAACAACAAACAAGGAAGATGTTTGTCTAAAATCCTTTGTAGCATCTAAATAGAATTTTAGAGCGCGAACAACATCCAAATTGTGCAACAAACGTTCCTTCTTTGAAACTGGTTTCGGACACAGAGAAGGTACGATAATCTCCTGGTTAATGTTTTTGTTAGAAACAACTTTTGGAAGAAAACCAGGTTTAGTACGTAAAACCACCTTATCTGCATGGAACACCAGATAAGGAGGAGAACACTGCAGAGCAGATAATTCTGAAACTCTTCTAGCAGAAGAAATTGCAACTTTCCAAGATAATAACTTAATATCAACGGAATGTAAGGGTTCAAACGGAACCCCCTGAAGAACTGAAAGAACTAAATTGAGACTCCAAGGAGGAGTCAAAGGTTTGTAAACAGGCTTAATTCTAACCAGAGCCTGAACAAAGGCTTGAACATCTGGCACAGCTGCCAGCTTTTTGTGAAGTAACACAGACAAGGCAGAAATCTGTCCCTTCAGGGAACTTGCCGATAATCCTTTTTCCAATCCTTCTTGAAGGAAGGATAGAATCTTAGGAATCTTAACCTTGTCCCAAGGGAATCCTTTAGATTCACACCAACAGATATATTTTTTCCAAATTTTGTGGTAAATCTTTCTAGTTACAGGCTTTCTGGCCTGAACAAGAGTATCGATAACAGAATCTGAGAACCCTCGCTTCGATAAGATCAAGCGTTCAATCTCCAAGCAGTCAGCTGGAGTGAAACCAGGTTCGGATGTTCGAACGGACCCTGAACAAGAAGGTCTCGTCTCAAAGGTAGCTTCCAAGGTGGAGCCGATGACATATTCACCAGATCTGCATACCAAGTCCTGCGTGGCCACGCAGGAGCTATCAAGATCACCGACGCCCTCTCCTGATTGATCCTGGCTACCAGCCTGGGGATGAGAGGAAACGGCGGGAACACATAAGCTAGTTTGAAGGTCCAAGGTGCTACTAGTGCATCCACTAGAGCCGCCTTGGGATCCCTGGATCTGGACCCGTAGTAAGGAACTTTGAAGTTCTGACGAGAGGCCATCAGATCCATGTCTGGAATGCCCCACAGCTGAGTGACTTGGGCAAAGATTTCCGGATGGAGTTCCCACTCCCCCGGATGCAATGTCTGACGACTCAGAAAATCCGCTTCCCAATTTTCCACTCCTGGGATGTGGATAGCGGACAGGTGGCAGGAGTGAGACTCCGCCCATAGAATGATTTTGGTCACTTCTTCCATCGCTAGGGAACTCCTTGTTCCCCCCTGATGGTTGATGTACGCAACAGTTGTCATGTTGTCTGATTGAAACCGTATGAACTTGGCCCTCGCTAGCTGAGGCCAAGCCTTGAGAGCATTGAATATCGCTCTCAGTTCCAGAATATTTATCGGTAGAAGAGATTCTTCCCGAGACCAAAGACCCTGAGCTTTCAGGGATCCCCAGACCGCGCCCCAGCCCATCAGACTGGCGTCGGTCGTGACAATGACCCACTCTGGTCTGCGGAATGTCATCCCTTGTGACAGGTTGTCCAGGGACAGCCACCAACGGAGTGAGTCTCTGGTCCTCTGATTTACTTGTATCTTCGGAGACAAGTCTGTATAATCCCCATTCCACTGACTGAGCATGCACAGTTGTAATGGTCTTAGATGAATGCGCGCAAAAGGAACTATGTCCATTGCCGCTACCATCAACCCGATCACTTCCATGCACTGAGCTATGGAAGGAAGAGGAACGGAATGAAGTATCCGACAAGAGTCTAGAAGCTTTGTTTTTCTGGCCTCTGTCAGAAATATCCTCATTTCTAAGGAGTCTATTATTGTTCCCAAGAAGGGAACCCTTGTTGACGGAGATAGAGAACTCTTTTCCACGTTCACTTTCCATCCGTGAGATCTGAGAAAGGCCAGGACTATGTCCGTGTGAGCCTTTGCTTGAGGAAGGGACGACGCTTGAATCAGAATGTCGTCCAAGTAAGGTACTACAGCAATGCCCCTTGGTCTTAGCACAGCTAGAAGGGACCCTAGTACCTTTGTGAAAATCCTTGGAGCAGTGGCTAATCCGAAAGGAAGCACCACGAACTGGTAATGCTTGTCCAGGAATGCGAACCTTAGGAACCGATGATGTTCCTTGTGGATAGGAATATGTAGATACGCATCCTTTAAATCCACCGTGGTCATGAATTGACCTTCCTGGATGGAAGGAAGAATAGTTCGAATGGTTTCCATCTTGAACGATGGAACCTTGAGAAACTTGTTTAAGATCTTGAGATCTAAGATTGGTCTGAACGTTCCCTCTTTTTTGGGAACTATGAACAGATTGGAGTAGAACCCCATCCCTTGTTCTCTTAATGGAACAGGATGAATCACTCCCATTTTTAACAGGTCTTCTACACAACGTAAGAATGCCTGTCTTTTTATGTGGTCTGAAGACAACTGAGACCTGTGGAACCTCCCCCTTGGGGGAAGCCCCTTGAATTCCAGAAGATAACCTTGGGAGACTATTTCTAGCGCCCAAGGATCCAGAACATCTCTTGCCCAAGCCTGAGCGAAGAGAGAGAGTCTGCCCCCCACCAGATCCGGTCCCGGATCGGGGGCCAACATTTCATGCTGTCTTGGTAGCAGTGGCAGGTTTCTTGGCCTGCTTTCCCTTGTTCCAGCCTTGCATTGGTCTCCAAGCTGGCTTGGCTTGAGAAGTATTACCCTCTTGCTTAGAGGACGTAGCACTTTGGGCTGGTCCGTTTCTACGAAAGGGACGAAAATTAGGTTTATTTTTTGCCTTGAAAGGCCGATCCTGAGGAAGGGCGTGGCCCTTACCCCCAGTGATATCAGAGATAATCTCTTTCAAGTCAGGGCCAAACAGCGTTTTCCCCTTGAAAGGAATGTTAAGTAGCTTGTTCTTGGAAGACGCATCAGCCGACCAAGATTTCAACCAAAGCGCTCTGCGCGCCACAATAGCAAACCCAGAATTCTTAGCCGCTAACCTAGCCAATTGCAAAGTGGCGTCTAGGGTAAAAGAATTAGCCAATTTGAGAGCATTGATTCTGTCCATAATCTCCTCATAAGGAGGAGAATCACTATCGACCGCCTTTATCAGCTCATCGAACCAGAAACATGCGGCTGTAGCGACAGGGACAACGCATGAAATTGGTTGTAGAAGGTAACCCTGCTGAACAAACATCTTTTTAAGCAAACCTTCTAATTTTTTATCCATAGGATCTTTGAAAGCACAACTATCCTCTATGGGTATAGTGGTGCGTTTGTTTAAAGTGGAAACCGCTCCCTCGACCTTGGGGACTGTCTGCCATAAGTCCTTTCTGGGGTCGACCATAGGAAACAATTTTTTAAATATGGGGGGAGGGACGAAAGGAATACCGGGCCTTTCCCATTCTTTATTAACAATGTCCGCCACCCGCTTGGGTATAGGAAAAGCTTCTGGGAGCCCCGGCACCTCTAGGAACTTGTCCATTTTACATAGTTTCTCTGGGATGACCAACTTGTCACAATCATCCAGAGTGGATAATACCTCCTTAAGCAGAATGCGGAGATGTTCCAACTTAAATTTAAATGTAATCACATCAGGTTCAGCTTGTTGAGAAATGTTCCCTGAATCAGTAATTTCTCCCTCAGACAAAACCTCCCTGGCCCCATCAGACTGGGTTAGGGGCCCTTCAGAAACATTATTACCAGCGTCGTCATGCTCTTCAGTATCTAAAACAGAGCAGTCGCGCTTACGCTGATAAGTGTTCATTTTGGCTAAAATGTTTTTGACAGAATTATCCATTACAGCCGTTAATTGTTGCATAGTAAGGAGTATTGGCGCGCTAGATGTACTAGGGGCCTCCTGAGTGGGCAAGACTCGTGTAGACGAAGGAGGGAATGATGCAGTACCATGCTTACTCCCCTCACTTGAGGAATCATCTTGGGCATCATTGTCATTGTCACATAAATCACATTTATTTAAATGAATAGGAATTCTGGCTTCCCCACATTCAGAACACAGTCTATCTGGTAGTTCAGACATGTTAAACAGGCATAAACTTGATAACAAAGTACAAAAAACGTTTTAAAATAAAACCGTTACTGTCACTTTAAATTTTAAACTGAACACACTTTATTACTGCAATTGCGAAAAAACATGAAGGAATTGTTCAAAATTCACCAAATTTTCACCACAGTGTCTTAAAGCCTTAAAAGTATTGCACACCAAATTTGGAAGCTTTAACCCTTAAAATAACGGAACCGGAGCCGTTTTGAACTTTAACCCCTTTACAGTCCCTGGTATCTGCTTTGCTGAGACCCAACCAAGCCCAAAGGGGAATACGATACCAAATGACGCCTTCAGAAAGTCTTTTCTAAGTATCAGAGCTCCTCTCACATGCGACTGCATGCCATGCCTCTCAAAAACAAGTGCGCAACACCGGCGCGAAAATGAGGCTCTGCCTATGCTTTGGGAAAGCCCCTAAAGAATAAGGTGTCTAAAACAGTGCCTGCCGATATTATTATATCAAAATACCCAAATAAAATGATTCCTCAAGGCTAAATATGTGTTAATAATGAATCGATTTAGCCCAGAAAAAGTCTACAGTCTTAATAAACCCTTGTGAAGCCCTTATTTACGATCGTAATAAACATGGCTTACCGGATCCCATAGGGAAAATGACAGCTTCCAGCATTACATCGTCTTGTTAGAATGTGTCATACCTCAAGCAGCAAGAGACTGCTCACTGTTCCCCCAACTGAAGTTAATTGCTCTCAACAGTCCTGTGTGGAACAGCCATGGATTTTAGTGACGGTTGCTAAAATCATTTTCCTCATACAAACAGAAATCTTCATCTCTTTTCTGTTTCTGAGTAAATAGTACATACCAGCACTATTTTAAAATAACAAACTCTTGATTGAATAATAAAAACTACAGTTAAACACTAAAAAACTCTAAGCCATCTCCGTGGAGATGTTGCCTGTACAACGGCAAAGAGAATGACTGGGGTAGGCGGAGCCTAGGAGGGATCATGTGACCAGCTTTGCTGGGCTCTTTGCCATTTCCTGTTGGGGAAGAGAATATCCCACAAGTAAGGATGACGCCGTGGACCGGACACACCTATGTTGGAGAAATAAGGTCATACTGTAATGCAGAGAGCTCTGAGACTCTGCGAGCAGATGAAATAGCAACCAGAAACAAAACCTTCCAAGATAACAATTTAATATCTAAGGAATGTATAGGCTCAAACGGAGCCTGCTGAAGAACTTTAAGAACAAGGTTAAGACTCCAGGGAGGAGTAACAGGTTTGAACACAGGCCTGATTCTGACCAAGGCCTGACAGAACGATTGCACGTCTAGTACATCCGCCAGACGTTTATGTAACAAAATAGACAAGGCAGATATTTGACCTTATAAAGAACTTGCCGACAAAACCTTCTCCAAACCCTCTTGGAGAAAAGACAGAACTCTAGGAATCCGAACTCTACTCCAAGAGTAGCCTCTGGATTCACACCAATACAGATATTTACGCCATATCTTGAAGTAAATCTTACTGGTAAAAGGCTTACAAGCCTGAATCATGGTCTCAATGACCGACTTAGAAAATCCCCGCTTAGATAAGATTAAGCGTTCAATCTCCAAGCAGTCAGATTCAGAGAAACGAGATTTGGATGAAGGAAGGACCCTTGAAGTAGAAGGTCCTTCCTCAGTGGAAGTCTCCAAGGTCTGCATACCAGATCCTGTGAGGCCACGCCAGTGCAATGAGGATCACCGACGCCCTCTCCTGTTTGATTCGAGCAATGACCCGAGAAAGGAGTGCGAACGGAGGAAATAGGTATGCAAGACTGAAATTCCAAGGGACTGACAGAGGATCTATCAGTACAGCCTGAGGATCCCTCGACCTCGACCCCGTACCTTGGGAGCTTGGCATTCTAATGAGATGCCATGAGATCCAGTTCCGACTGTCCCCATTTGAGAATCACGCTGGAAAACACTTCCGGATGGAGTTCCCACTACCCCGGGAGAAAGGTCTGTCTGCTCAGAAAATCTGCTTCCTAATTGTCCACTCCTGGAATGTGGATCGCAGATAGACAGCAGTTGTGGGTCTCCGCCCACTGAATAATTTTGGCTACCTCTGTCATGGCCAAGGAACTCAGAGTTCCTCCCTGATGGTTGATGTAAGCCACTGAAGTTATTTTGTCCGACTGGAACCTGATAAATCAGGCCGAACTAACTGAGGCCAGGCCAGATGAGCATTGAAGATTGCCCATAGCTCCAGAATGTTTATGGGAAGAACAGACTCCTCCCTAGTCCATGTCCTCTGAGCCTTTAGAGAGCCCCAGACTGCTCCCAATCCCAGCAGGCTGGCGTCCGTTGTCACAATCACCCAGGCGGGTCTGTGGAAGTAGGTTCCCTGGGAGAGATGATCCTGAGACAACCACCAAAGAAGAGAATCTCTTATCGCCTGATCCAGATGTAATCGCGGAGACAGATCTGCATAATCCCTGCTCCACTGCCTGAACATGCATAACTGCAGAGGTCTGAGGTGGAAACGGGCAAACGGAATGATGTCCATGGCAGCTACCATCAGACCGATCACCTCCATACATTGAGCCACTGACGGCCGAGGAGAGGACTGAAGCGCCAGACAAGAATCGAAAATCTTTAATTTTCTGACCTCTGTCAGAAATATTTTCATCGATACAGAATCTATTATGGTTCCCAAGAACACTTCCCTTGTAGCTGGAATTAAGGAACTCTTTCCCAAATTCAGCTTCCATCCGTGAGAGCGCAGGAAGGATAACAACATCTCTGTGTGGGAGTTTGCTTGTTGAAAGGATGGCACCTGAACCAGAATGTCATCCAGATATGGCGCCACTGCAATGCCCCGCAACCGGAGCCCCGCCAACAGGGATCCCAGGACTTTTGAAAAAATTCTGTTTGCTGTGGCAAGGCCGAATGGAAGAGCCACAAACTGGAAGTGTTTGTTTAGAAATGCGAACCTCAAACTTGTGATGATCCCTGTGGATAGGAACATGCAAGTACGCGTCCTTTAAATCTACTGTTGTCGGGGCGGAGCTAACAGCAGAAGAGACAAGACGTACAACTCAGGAGCTCCTGCAAAATCTACAAGCATTATGCTTTATGGAGCGTATACTTTACACTTTTCAACTTTGCCTGATTTTATACTCATGTAAGAGGGAAAGCAACTTCTTAAAAGACTTATCTAACGAAGCCTTAAACATCTGCTATAACACCTGTATGGAGACACGCCGTCTGGTATAACCACGAGGCAGAAATGACCACTACCCAACTAAATATGGCAGACTTTTATGTGCAGATGCAAGCATCGCTTGATAGACTGGAGGAGAAGATGGATCGCTGCTTTCATGACCTACGGCTTATAGTAAGAGATCAGCGTGGGGAAGAGGTCATCCCAATACCCAAAATGGCGGCTCCTCTAAATCTCACTAAGAACGACGAGACCTCCCATCTTAGCCTCAGATTAACAACATCAGCGTTAGAAATACCACAACCTCGCATGGAGTCTTCCCCACATGATATTTCGCTAAGCACAGTGGCAAGTTTCACAGAGGAGAGGAGCTACATCCTATCGGCTTCGCCTAGAAAAGAGAAGAGTTTCAAAGACGAAACTCTGCAGTTAGTCAGCACCTTGCCGCTTACAAGTGGTTCCCACCCTCATGCAGAGAGCTGGATTTTCAGCTCTGAGATGGCCTGGGCTGCTATGGAGTCTGCCGCTGACGTTAGAGGAGCTGCATGTCTGACACATGTGCTGGACCAGGAGGTAGGGGATCTGGCTCACTCGCCAACGGCAACACTAGTCATGCTTCCTGCAGCCCTCTGCCTCAGCATTATGCCGATAAGACAATATGATTACGGACAGCTTGCACTTCCTCCCTTCAGTTTGAGAACAGGTGTAGGCTAGCAGTTTTACAGATTGACCGTTCTGGTAGATTCTCTCTGCGGCTCTCAATCACCCAGGGAAAGTATAGGGTGATCCCAGGGACAATGCTCCTCCACTGAAGCTGTAGATCCCTTATCTCTGACTGATACTGTTCACTATTTTTATTTACAGGGTTCCTTTTCTCTTTTGTCGCATTAGACCATATGTTAAATGTTATTGCTTATATTTTTGACTGTAACGTTTTGGTTTATCATATACCTAAGTTTTGAGAGTATGCATGGCCTTCACTAAGTGATATTAACTGATAGAAGTTGGTAATGGCTTATAACTTATACAAACTCACCACACCTCTGGGGTTCTTTGTTTAATATACACTGGATATTACATACTCAATACTAGGGCTTGCCTACATTAACCTACCATATTTTCAGACATAGCACACATGCTATACTGTTTATCTCAGAAGAACAGTGCCTATGTAATTTCAGGCTCTATTCCCTATACTAGGCAGCTATTTTATTTCCATTACTATGACACTAGTATCTTACGAATTGTTGAGCATGGCAGGTACATGATCTGGATAGGATTATCTGACTCATATATATTTTGTCTTTGCAAATCTGTCTACCTTTGTTTCCCCACTGGCAGGATGGTACCAGCTCTTATTTCCCTGATATCTGTATTACTGTTTTATTGTGTACCATGTAGTCAGAGATTAGGGGAGTTATAATGTTCTTGTCCTGCATAAGCATAATGGTAACCCATTAGCTGAAGCTAAATATCTCCTCACTTGTTTCACAACTAATATCACATGAGGGCCCCTAGTTCACTGTAGTTTATATTCCATGCTGTACGATATTACTATTTTAATAACTACTGCTCTACAGCCCTTAGATAGTCATATACCAGTAGGCTATTGTATAGTGAGAACGCTATCTTTTGTTATGTCAGAATCAAATGTATCCTATGTTAAAACTCTAATGGCCAATAATCTTTAAGTATTTAACTTCTAATGTGTTAACTTATGCATTGAGAATGATGTATTACGGTTATTGAAGACCTATGTGAAACTCTGGAGGAGTTTTATCTTGTTCTAGACCCACTGAGTAATGGATTCATAAAAGTGACAGCCACACAATATACAGAGCTGATTGGTAGAGATTTAAGCTTTTTGCCGCAGGGTATAGGGCCCATGCCCATGGGGCAACCTTACATTTATTATTATGTTTGTGTTCCTGTGTTAAAATTTCTACTGATATACAAGATATATATTGTTTGTTCCCATTCGCAGTTATTCCCAAAGGTCATCCAGCTAACATAGGCCTAGATTTGGAGTTTGGCGTTAGCCGTGAAAACCAGCGTTAGAGGCTCCTAACGCTGGTTTTAGGCTACCGCCGGTATTTGGAGTCACTCAAAATAGGGTCTAACGCTCACTTTTCAGCCGCGACTTTTCCATACCGCAGATCCCCTTACGTCAATTGCGTATCCTATTTTTTCAATGGGATCTTTCTAACTCCGGTATTTAGAGTAGTTTCTGAAGTGAGCGTTAGACATCTAACGACAAAACTCCAGCCGCAGGAAAAAAGTCAGTAGTTAAGAGCTTTCTGGGCTAACGCCGGTTTCTTAAGCTCTTAACTACTGTACTCTAAAGTACACTAACACCCATAAACTACCTATGTACCCCTAAACCGAGGTCCCCCCACATCGCCGCCACTCGATTAATTTTTTTTAACCCCTAATCTGCCGACCGCCACCTACGTTATACTTATGTACCCCTAATCTGCTGCCCCTAACACCGCCGACCCCTATATTATATTTATTAACCCCTAACCTGCCCCCCACAACGTCGCCTCCACCTGCCTACACTTATTAACCCCTAATCTGCCGAGCGGACCTGAGCGCTACTATAATAAAGTTATTAACCCCTAATCCGCCTCACTAACCCTATAATAAATAGTATTAACCCCTAATCTGCCCTCCCTAACATCGCCGACACCTAACTTCAATTATTAACCCCTAATCTGCCGACCAGAGCTCACCGCTATTCTAATAAATGAATCAACCCCTAAAGCTAATTCTAACCCTAACACTAACACCCCCCTAAGTTAAATATAATTTTATTCTAACGAAATAAATTAACTCTTATTAAATAAATTATTCCTATTTAAAGCTAAATACTTACCTGTAAAATAAACCCTAATATAGCTACAATATAAATTATAATTACATTGTAGCTATTTTAGGATTAATATTTATTTTACAGGCAACTTTGTAATTATTTTAACCAGGTACAATAGCTATTAAATAGTTAAGAACTATTTAATAGTTACCTAGTTAAAATAATTACAAAATTACCTGTAAAATAAATCCTAACCTAAGTTACAATTAAACCTAACACTATACTATCATTAAATTAATTAAATAAAATACCTACAATTACCTACAATTAACCTAACACTACACTATCAATACATTAATTAAATATAATACCTACAAAAAAATACATTTAAATAAACTAACTTAAGTACAAAAAATAAAAAAGAACTAAGTTACAAAAAATAAAAAAATATTTACAAACATAAGAAAAATATTACAACAATTTTAAACTAATTACACCTACTCTAAGCCCCCTAATAAAATAACAAAGACCCCCAAAATATAAAAATGCCCTACCCTATTCTAAATTACTAAAGTTAAAAGCTCTTTTACCTTACCAGCCCTGAACAGGGCCCTTTGCGGGGCATGCCCCAAAAAGTTCAGCTCTTTTTCCTGTAAAAAAAAACATACAATACCCCCCCCCCAACATTACAACCCACCACCCACATACCCCTAATCTAACCCAAACCCCCCTTAAATAAACCTAACACTAAGCCCCTGAAGATCATCCTACCTTGTCTTCACCTCACCAGGTATCACCGATCCGTCCTGGCTCCAAAATCTTCATCCAACCCAAGCGGGGGCTAGACATCCATCATCCGGTGGCTGAAGAGGTCCAGAAGAGGCTCCAAAGTCTTCATCCTATCCGGGAAGAAGAGTAGATCCGGACCGGCAACCATCATCTTCCAAGCGGCATCTTCTATCTTCATCCGATGAGGACCGGCTCCATCCTGAAGACCTCAGACGCGGACCCATCTTCATCCGGCAACGTCCAACTGAAGAATGACGGTTCCTTTAAGGGACGTCATCCAAGATGGCGTCCCTCAAATTCCGATTGGCTGATAGGATTCTATCAGCCAATCGGAATTAAGGTAGGAATATTCTGATTGGCTGATGGAATCAGCCAATCAGAATCAAGTTCAATCCGATTGGCTGATCGAATCAGCCAATCAGATTGAGCTCGCATTCTATTGGCTGTTCCGATCAGCCAATAGAATGCGAGCTCAATCTGATTGGCTGATTGGATCAGCCAATCGGATTGATCTTGATTCTGATTGGCTGATTCCATCAGCCAATCAGAATATTCCTACCTTAATTCCGATTGGCTGATAGAATCCTATCAGCCAATCGGAATTTGAGGGACGCCATCTTGGATGACGTCCCTTAAAGGAACCGTCATTCTTCAGTTGGACGTCGCCGTATGAAGATGGGTCCGCGTCGGAGGTCTTCAGGATGGAGCTGGTCCTCATCAGATGAAGATAGAAGATGCCGCTTGGAAGATGATGGTTGCCGGTCCGGATCTACTCTTCTTCCCGGATAGGATGAAGACTTTGGAGCCTCTTCTGGACCTCTTCAGCCACTGGATGATGGATGTCTAGCCCCCGCTTGGGTTGGATGAAGATTTTGGAGACAGGACGGATCGGTGATACCTGGTGAGGTGAAGACAAGGTAGGATGATCTTCAGGGGCTTAGTGTTAGGTTTATTTAAGGGGGGTTTGGGTTAGATTAGGGGTATGTGGGTGGTGGGTTGTAATGTTGGGGGGGGGGTATTGTATGGTTTTTTTTACAGGAAAAAGAGCTGAACTTTTTGGGGCATGCCCCGCAAAGGGCCCTGTTCAGGACTGGTAAGGTAAAAGAGCTTTTAACCCTAGTAATTTAGAATAGGGTAGGGCATTTTTTTATTTTGGGGGGCTTTGTTATTTTATTAGGGGGCTTAGAGTAGGTGTAATTAGTTTAAAATTGTTGTAATATTTTTCTTATGTTTGTAAATATTTTTTTATTTTTTGTAACTTAGTTCTTTTTTATTTTTTGTACTTTAGTTAGTTTATTTAAATGTATTTTTTTGTAGGTATTGTATTTAATTAATGTATTGATAGTGTAGTGTTAGGTTTAATTGTAGGTAATTGTAGGTATTTTATTTAATTAATTTAATGATAGTATAGTGTTAGGTTTAATTGTAACTTAGGTTAGGATTTATTTTACAGGTAAATTTGTAATTATTTTAACTAGGTAACTATTAAATAGTTCTTAACTATTTAATAGCTATTGTACCTGGTTAAAATAATTACAAAGTTGCCTGTAAAATAAATATTAATCCTAAAATAGCTACAATATAATTATAATTTATATTGTAGCTATATTAGGATTTATTTTACAGGTAAGTATTTAGCTTTAAATAGGAATAATTTATTTAATAAGAGTTAATTAATTTCGTTAGATTAAAATTATATTTAATTTAGGGGGGTGTTAGTGTTAGGGTTAGACTTAGCTTTAGGGGTTAATCCATTTATTAGAATAGCGGTGAGCTCCGGTCGGCAGATTAGGGGTTAATGTTTGAAGTTAGGTGTCGGCGATGTTAGGGAGGGCATATTAGGGGTTAATACTATTTATTATAGGGTTAGTGAGGCGGATTAGGGGTTAATAACTTTATTATAGTAGCGCTCAGGTCCGCTCGGCAGATTAGGGGTTAATTATTGTAGGTAGCTGGCTGCGACGTTGTGGGGGGCAGGTTAGGGGTTAATAAATATAATATAGGGGTCGGCGGTGTTAGGGGCAGCAGATTAGGGGTACATAAGGATAATGTAAGTAGCGGCAGTTTACGGAGCGGCAGATTAGGGGTTAAAAATAAAATGCAGGTGTCAGCGATAGCGGGGGCGGCAGATTAGGGGTTAATAAGTGTAAGGTTAGGGGTGTTTAGACTCGGGGTACATGTTAGAGTGTTAGGTGCAGACGTAGGAAGTGTTTCCCCGTAGCAAACAATGGGGCTGCGTTAAGAGCTGAACGCGGCTTTTTTGCAGGTGTTAGGTTTTTTTTCAGCTCAAACAGCACCACTGTTTCCTATGGGGGAATCGTGCACGAGCACGTTTTTGAGGCTGGCCGCTTGCGTAAGCAACTCTGGTATCGAGAGTTGAAGCTGCGTTAAAAATGCTCTACGCTCCTTTTTTGGAGCCTAACGCAGCCTTTTTGTGGACTCTCAATACCAGAGTTATTTTTATGGTGCGGCCAGAAAAAAGCTGGCGTTAGCTACGCGGGTCCTTACCGACAAAACTCCAAATCTAGCCGATAGGAAATAACATTGCTTTCACCATACACTTTTACAACCATGGTTAATACTGTATGTTAGGATTTAGTAACTCTGCCCTAGATCTATCTCTTCCGGATTATGGAGGTCCACATCATATATATACACTCTGGTGTGCTAGTGGACAAGACGGTAGTATAAGTCACCTCTATGATTTTATTCTTATCTGGAGCCAGTCCGGTTATTTTCATCAGTTTCATTATCAGAATCATAGCTGTATATATTATGCATGGAGACACATTAAGCCCAAGCCCTACTCTGACTGTGTACCATGACATAGCGATGCACAACGCAACATTGAGCTGAATAATAATTAGTATTCCTACCTTGCAGTCACCTAATACTATATCACTCTATTCAGCCTACACATATTTGTATTTGTATGGACCTAGAATTACGTCAGCCTCTAAGCAGATTCATAGTCTCGGAAGCACACAAGTATAATTAAGATTGTGATCCTGTAGTCCAACATAGGAAAGCAGTAGTTTACCAATATCTAATGTAATCCAACCCACTTATATTTTTCTTAGATAAGCTCTCAAATTATTCTAATCCATTAACAGACATCCTTTTTATCCATAGTGGAGCCTTCGGCGAAACACAAGCTAGCACTCAAAGCCAAGCAAAAAGCTAGTTTATTTTTGTTTTCATCTGTTAAGTCCCCAGAGCCAACACTTATATCTAATATGCCAATACATATGTTCCTATGTTATAATATATTAACTTCAATTACTCTGCTTATCGTGTCATATAGGATAGCACTGCTCTTATAGATGTTGATCTTATTTTAAAGAGGCTGCTAGTTATACTGATGGGGCCTACCCAGATCTATTACATTCAGCTACAATGGATTCATGAAACCAAAATATATAACATAAATAAGAGATATCACTACTTGAGTTGTACTTGACAACTCAGAGGTCTAAAAGTGTTTATTAGCTTGACATTATAGCTAGCTCCGCCCTCCTACTCCCCCCCCCTCTTTTCATATAGAGCGGCTCTTGCCCGCTGTATTTCCCCACCCCCAAAAAAACCATAAAGCCAACCCCCCCTTGCACCAATAATGCCTGAACAGATAACCTAATTTATATTTTCTTCTGCAAAGTAGGGGCCATTTTTCTCACTCTTTCCATGATATTATAAAATTGAAGTCTCATTTCTGTTCATCCTAATATATAGTCACTTTAGATAAATGGGCGCATAAAGCACCTTTTACATATTTCCTTTATCTTGGTGATCTTGTTGTTTCTCCATTTGTCCAGCCAACAATAGCCTCGTCACCCTGATAATAACTTCCAATGTGTACCACTATTTAAACTCATACACCTTTTGTACGGATAGACTTGGCAATATGTATGTACTAACATTGTATATTTCTTACCTGGCATTATTTCAGGATGTATCTATTGTGTTTTGCTTGTTTATGACTTCAATAAAAAATTGTTTAAAAAAAAAAAAAATCTACTGTTGTCATAAATTGACCCTATTGAACCAAGGGAAGAATGGAATGAATAGTTTCCACCTTGAAGGACGGTACTCAGCAAAACTTGTTGAGATCTAGAAAACTTGAAGGACGGTACTCTGAGAAACTTTTGAGATCTAGAATTGGTCTGAAAGTTCCCTCTTTTTTGGGAACCACGAACAGATTGGAGTAAAATCCTAGACCCGGTTCCTGCATTGGAACGGGAACTATCACTCCCAGGTCGGAAAGGTCTTGAACACAGTGTAAAAACGCCTCTCTTTCTATCTGGTCTACAGATAATCTGGAGAGCAGAAACCTGCCCCTGGGAGGAAAGGTTTTGAACTCTAGTTTGTATCCCTGGGACACGATGTCCACCGGCCAGGGATCCTGAACATTCCGAACCCAAGCCTGAGCGAAGAAGAAAAGTCTGCCCCCCACAAGATCCGGTCCCGGATCAAAAGCAGACCCTTCATGCTGACTTGAGTCATTAGCGGGCTTCTTAGATTGCTTGCCCTTGTCCCACGACTGGTTGGACCTCCAGGAAGGCTTGGACTGTTCCTGCTTTGTAGAGGGAGAGGAAGACTTACCCTTGAAGTTTCTAAAGGAACGAAAATTACTCTGACGTCCCTTCTGCTTATTCCTTTTATCCTGAAGGAGGAAATTACCCTTTCCTCTCGTAATGTCGGAAATAATCTCAGCCAAGCCCGGCCCAAACAAGGTCTTACCCGTGTACGGAATCGCTAAAAGCTTAGATGACACATCCACAGACCAGGATTTCAACCATAAGTCTCTGCGGGCCAGTACGGCAAACCCAGACATTTTTGCTCCTAGCTTAATAACCTGCAGGGAAGCATCCGTAATAAAAAAATTGGCCAACTTAAGGACCTTGATCCTATCCTGGATCTCGTCAAGAGGAGTGTCTGTCTGAATAGAATCAGACAACGCATCAAACCAGTATGCCACCGCACTAGTGACGGTAGCAATACACACCGCAGGTTGCCATTGTAAACCCTGGTGAACATACATCTTTTTGAGCAATCCCTCCAATTTCTTATCCATAGGATCCTTAAAGGAACAACTATCCTCTATAGGAATAGTGGTCCTCTTAGCTAAAGTGGAAATTGCCCCTTCCACCTTGGGGACCGACTGCCAAGACTCCTTGATAGAGTCAGCAATAGAAAACATCTTTTAAAAATAGGGGATGGAGAAAAAGAAATATCCGGTCTCTCCCATTCCTTACCAATAATCTCTGTAGCCCTATCTGGTACAGGGAAAACCTCCACCATGGAAGGTACATCAAAATACTTGTTTAACTTGCTAGACTTCTTAGGATTGACTACGACCATAGTGTCGGAGTCGTCCAAGGTAGTCAAAACCTCCTCAAGTAACAAACGGAGGTGTTCCAGCTTAAACCTGAAGGATACAACTTCAGCATCAGAAGAAGGAATTACACTGTCTGAGTCTGAGATTTCACCCTCAGATGCTACCGAAGTATCCTTGTCCTCAGATTTCTGTGAGGGTACATTTAGAATAGTCATGACTGTGTCAGAAACCTTACTCACTGATTCTTTACATTTCCTCTTGCGCTTTCCCTGCAGCATGGGAAAAGAAGACAATGCATCAGATACCGCAGAAGACACTCCAGACGGAGCTTGAGAGGAAGCGCAGGGCACTGCATGTGTGGATGATAACATTTGGGACACTTGAGGAGAAAGCTGCGGCATATCTTGAACATTGTCAGAAGACCCTGGACAGCAACAGCCTTAGACAATGTTGGCTCAGAAAAAAGTCTATCCCTGTAATCAATACAGAAAGGGATTAGTGGTTCCACGTTAGCATGAAAACATAAAGAACAAGAAACATTTTGCATGGCCTCTTGGTCCATCTTTACAATTGATCAAATTAGAATAAATAAATTGATAATTTAGGTTGAAATTAACACACTAAAAAACGTTACTGTCTCATTAAATGTTAAACATTTTTGCTGGAAAAAAATAAATAAACTGTCACAAATACTCCGGACAACCTCTGCACCTCAGCTTAGCTTTGCTGAGGTGCCTACCTTCCTTGCTGTCACTGGAGTGTATATTCTGTTAGCAGACGTCCGGACTCAACCTAAGCAATGTATTTGTCAGATCTGAGGCTGCTCTCCCGCTTCACCGTAGCACAGCGTACAAGACTGCAATACTGCTGTCTCCCCTCCGGAACACAGGAAGTGAAGGGGAAAAGGCGTGCAACAGAAACTTGCAGCCTCAGCTAGCTCTGCCCATCGTGGGTGTATCAAAAATGAACCTCCCGGTCAGCAAAATGTCTCTAAAGTAACGCCGCCAGGAGTAAGTGAAACACACACCACATATTGAGCCACAATCTCCTCGTCCCCAGTGCCTGCCATTAATGCCATCCTTAACATAATCCCCTAATTCCATAGGAAAATGTCTATGGTGTCCCATCAAATAAAATTAAAGTGCCAAAGTTTTCCTGTATATGTCCCAGAAAAAATAAAATTAGCACTTACCTTCAGAAATGTACCAGGCAGCAAGGCAGTCCGCTAGGTTTGAGAGGCATGTTCCCTCACATGGACCTGTGGAAGAAAATCAAAGACTGAGTACTCTTACTCAGGCTTTCAAAGTTAGGGCAGCATTAAATACATGGGAGGCGCAGTGAGGATTGTACCCCACAAGTTCCCATTGCTTAAAAGCCCCCACTGCTCTACTGAAGAGACTGACATGGACAACGGCTACACACAAGGACAAAGCAGAACAATCTTTCACTGCTGAAAAATAACAAAATCTTGCTTGAAGAATCTTCTTCCAAACACCTAAACTTTACTACCTCCTTGTTCTTAACGAAGGCAAAGAGAATGACTGGGGTTGGAGGGAAGGGAGGTGATATTTAACAGCTTTGCTGTGGTGCTCATTGCCGCCTCCTGCTGGGCAGGAGTGATATTCCCAATAGTAATTAGATAATCCGTGGACTCACTGTGTCAAAATATATCCAAAAAATCTCATGCAGTAGGTATTCAGTTATAATCCTATGTCAAATATAAGTTGATAATCAATTGTCAATGCCGGAGTGATATTACTTCACATAAAATATAATTTGAGACAAAAAACATAATTTATGCTTACCTGATAAATTCCTTTCTTCTGTTGTGTGATCAGTCCACGGGTCATCATTACTTCTGGGATATTATCTGCTCCCCTACAGGAAGTGCAAGAGGATTCACCCAGCAGAGTTGCTATATAGCTCCTCCCCTCTACGTCACCTCCAGTCATTCGACCAAAGACCAACGAGAAAGGAGAAACCAAGGGTGTAGTGGTGACTGAATTATAATTTAAAAAATATGTACCTGCCTTAAAAAACAGGGCGGGCCGTGGACTGATCACACAACAGAAGAAAGGAATTTATCAGGTAAGCATAAATTATGTTTTCTTCTGTTATGTGTGATCAGTCCACGGGTCATCATTACTTCTGGGATACCAATACCAAAGCAAAAGTACACGGATGACGGGAGGGATAGGCAGGCTCATTATACAGAAGGAACCACTGCCTGAAGAACCTTTCTCCCAAAAATAGCCTCCGAAGAAGCAAAAGTGTCAAATTTGTAAAATTTGGAAAAAGTATGAAGCGAAGACCAAGTTGCAGCCTTGCAAATCTGTTCAACAGAGGCCTCATTCTTAAAGGCCCAAGTGGAAGCCACAGCTCTAGTGGAATGAGCTGTAATTCTTTCAGGAGGCTGCTGTCCAGCAGTCTCATAGGCTAAACGTATTATGCTACGAAGCCAAAAAGAGAGAGAGGTAGCAGAAGCTTTTTGACCTCTCCTCTGTCCAGAATAAACGACAAACAGGGAAGAAGTTTGGCGAAAATCTTTAGTTGCCTGCAAGTAGAACTTGAGGGCACGAACTACATCCAGATTGTGTAGAAGACGTTCCTTCTTTGAAGAAGGATTTGGACACAAGGATGGAACAACAATCTCTTGATTGATATTCCTGTTAGTGACTACCTTAGGTAAGAACCCAGGTTTAGTACGCAGAACTACCTTGTCTGAGTGAAAGATCAGATAAGGAGAATCACAATGTAGGGCTGATAACTCAGAGACTCTTCGAGCCGAGGAAATAGCCATTAAAAATAGAACTTTCCAAGATAACAATTTTATATCAATGGAATGAAGGGGTTCAAACGGAACACCCTGTAAAACGTTAAGAACTAAGTTTAAACTCCATGGCGGAGCAACAGTTTTAAACACAGGCTTGATCCTAGCTAAAGCCTGACAAAAGGCCTGGATGTCTGAATTTTCTGACAGACGCCTGTGTAACAAGATGGACAGAGCTGAGATCTGTCCCTTTAATGAGCTAGCCGATAAACCCTTTTCTAAACCTTCTTGTAGAAAAGACAATATCCTAGGAATCCTAACCTTACTCCAGGAGTAATCTTTGGATTCACACCAGTATAGGTATTTACGCCATATTTTATGGTAAATCTTTCTGGTAACAGGCTTCCTAGCCTGTATCAGGGTATCAATAACCGACTCAGAAAAACCACGTTTTGATAAAATCAAGCGTTCAATTTCCAAGCAGTCAGCTTCAGAGAAGTTAGACTTTGATGTTTGAATGGACCCTGAATCAGAAGGTCCTGTCTTAGAGGTAGAGACCAAGGCGGACAGGATGACATGTCCACTAGATCTGCATACCAAGTCCTGCGCGGCCATGCAGGCGCTATTAGAATCACTGATGCTCTCTCCTGTTTGATTTTGGCAATCAATCGAGGAAGCAGTGGGAAGGGTGGAAACACATAAGCCATCCTGAAGTTCCAAGGTGCTGTCAAAGCATCTATCAGAACCGCTCCCGGATCCCTGGATCTGGATCCGTAGCGAGGAAGTTTGGCGTTCTGGCGAGACGCCATGAGATCTATCTCTGGTTTGCCCCAACGTCGAAGTATTTGGGCAAAGACCTCCGGATGAAGTTCCCACTCCCCCGGATGAAGAGTCTGGCGACTCAAGAAATCCGCCTCCCAGTTCTCCACTCCCGGGATGTGGATTGCTGACAGGTGGCAAGAGTGAGACTCTGCCCAGCGAATTATCTTTGATACTTCTATCATTGCTAGGGAGCTTCTTGTCCCTCCTTGATGGTTGATGTAAGCTACAGTCGTGATGTTGTCCGACTGAAACCTGATGAACCCCCGAGTCTTTAACTGGGGCCAAGCTAGAAGGGCATTGAGAACTGCTCTCAATTCCAGAATGTTTATTGGCAGGAGACTTTCCTCCTGACTCCATTGTCCCTGAGCCTTCAGAGAATTCCAGACAGCGCCCCAACCTAGAAGGCTGGCGTCTGTTGTTACAATTGTCCAGTCCGGCCTGCTGAACGGCATCCCCCTGGACAGATGTGGCCGAGAAAGCCACCATAGAAGAGAGTTTCTGGTCTCTTGATCCAGATTCAGAGTGGGGGACAAATCTGAGTAATCCCCATTCCACTGACTCAGCATGCACAATTGCAGCGGTCTGAGATGTAGGCGTGCAAAGGGAACTATGTCCATTGCTGCTACCATTAAGCCGATCACCTCCATGCATTGAGCTACTGACGGGAGTTGAATGGAATGAAGGACACGGCATGCATTTAGAAGCTTTGTTAATCTGTCTTCTGTCAGATAAATCTTCATTTCTACAGAATCTATAAGAGTCCCCAAGAATGGAACTCTTGTGAGAGGAAAGAGAGAACTCTTCTTTTCGTTCACTTTCCATCCATGCGACCTTAGAAATGCCAGAACTAACTCTGTATGAGACTTGGCAGTTTGAAAGCTTGAAGCTTGTATCAGAATATCGTCTAGGTACGGAGCTACCGAAATTCCACGCGGTCTTAGTACCGCCAGAAGGGCACCCAGAACCTTTGTAAAGATTCTTGGAGCCGTAGCCAATCCGAATGGAAGGGCTACAAACTGGTAATGCCTGTTTAAGAAGGCAAACCTTAGATACCGGTAATGATCTTTGTGAATCGGTATGTGAAGGTAAGCATCCTTTAAATCCACTGTGGTCATGTACTGACCCTCTTGGATCATGGGTAAGATTGTCCGAATAGTTTCCATTTTGAACGATGGAACTCTTAGGAATTTGTTTAGGATCTTTAAATCCAAGATTGGCCTGAAAGTTCCCTCTTTTTTGGGAACCACAAACAGGTTTGAGTAAAACCCTTGTCCTTGTTCCGACCGCGGAACCGGATGGATCACTCCCATTAATAATAGATCTTGTACACAGCGTAGAAACGCGTCCTTCTTTATTTGGTTTGTTGACAACCTTGACAGATGAAATCTCCCTCTTGGGGGAGAGAATTTGAAGTCTAGAAGGTATCCCTGAGATATGATCTCTAGCGCCCAGGGATCCTGGACATCTCTTGCCCAAGCCTGGGCGAAGAGAGAGAGTCTGCCCCCCACTAGATCCGGTCCCGGATCGGGGGCCCTCGGTTCATGCTGTCTTTGGGGCAGCAGCAGGTTTACTGGCCTGCTTGCCCTTGTTCCAGGACTGGTTAGGCTTCCAGCCTTGTCTGTAACGAGCAACAGCTCCTCCCTGTTTTGGTGCAGTGGAAGTTGGCGCTGCTCCTGCTTTGAAATTCCGAAAGGGACGAAAATTAGACTGTCTAGCCTTAGCTTTGGCTTTGTCTTGAGGTAGAGCGTGGCCCTTACCTCCTGTAATGTCAGCAATAATTTCTTTCAAACCGGGCCCAAATAAAGTTTGCCCCTTGAAGGGTATATTAAGTAATTTGGACTTAGAAGTTACATCAGCCGACCAGGATTTTAGCCACAGCGCCCTACGTGCCTGAATGGCGAATCCTGAATTCTTAGCCGTAAGTTTGATTAAATGTACTACGGCCTCCGAAATGAATGAATTAGCTAGTTTAAGGACTCTAAGCCTGTCCGTAATGTCGTCCAGCGTAGCTGAACTAAGGTTCTCTTCCAGAGACTCAATCCAAAATGCTGCCGCAGCCGTGATCGGCGCGATGCATGCAAGGGGTTGTAATATAAAACCTTGTTGAACAAACATTTTCTTAAGGTAACCCTCTAATTTTTTATCCATAGGATCTGAAAAAGCACAGCTATCCTCCACCGGGATAGTGGTACGCTTAGCTAAAGTAGAAACTGCTCCCTCCACCTTAGGGACCGTTTGCCATAAGTCCCGTGTGGTGGCGTCTATTGGAAACATCTTTCTAAATATTGGAGGGGGTGAGAACGGCACACCGGGTCTATCCCACTCCTTAGTAACAATTTCAGTTAATCTCTTAGGTATAGGAAAAACGTCAGTACTCGCCGGTACCGCAAAGTATTTATCCAACCTACACATTTTCTCTGGTATTGCAACAGTGTTACAATCGTTGAGAGCTGCTAAGACCTCCCCTAGTAAAACACGGAGGTTTTCCAATTTAAATTTAAAATTTGAAATATCTGAATCCAATCTGTTTGGATCAGAACCGTCACCTACAGAATGAAGCTCTCCGTCCTCATGCTCTGCAAGCTGTGACGCAGTATCAGACATGGCCCTAGAATTATCAGCGCACTCTGTTCTCACCCCAGAGTGATCACGCTTGCCTCTTAGTTCTGGTAATTTAGCCAAAACTTCAGTCATAACAGTAGCCATATCTTGTAATGTTATCTGTAATGGCTGCCCAGATGTACTAGGCGCCATAATATCACGCACCTCCCGGGCGGGAGATGCAGGTACTGACACGTGAGGCGAGTTAGTCGGCATAACTCTCCCCTCGCTGTTTGGTGAAATGTGTTCAATTTGTACAGATTGGCTTTTATTTAAAGTAGCATCAATACAGTTAGTACATAAATTTCTATTGGGCTCCACCTTGGCATTGGAACAAATGACACAGGTATCTTCCTCTGAATCAGACATGTTTAACACACTAGCAATAAACATGCAACTCGGTTGCAATTTTATTTAATAAAAACGTACTGTGCCTCAAGAAGCACTAAACGATTAAATGACAGTTGAAATAATGAACTGAAAAACAGTTATAGCATCACTCTTAACAAACAACACACTTTTTAGCAAAGGTTTGTTCCCATTAGTAAAATAACACTAATTAAATTTTAAACATAAAAATTACAGAGCAACGTTTTAAATCACAGTCACTATATAAGTCTCACAGCTCTGCTGAGAGAATCTACCTCCCTTCAAAGAAGTTTGAAGACCCCTGAGTTCTGTTAGAGATGAACCGGATCATGCAGAAAAACTGACTGGGAATTTTTGATGCGTAGCAAAGAGCGCCAAAAACGGCCCCTCCCTCTCACACACAGCAGTGAGAGAGAAACGAAACTGTCATAATTAACACAAGCAAACTGCCAAGTGGAAAAATAATGCCCAAATATTTATTCACTCAGTACCTCATTAATGCAAACGATTCTACATTCCAGCAAAAACGTTTAACATGAAAAATACCTAATAAAAGGTTTAATGTACTTTTACAGAGTAATTCCGGTGTAATACCATCCCCAGAATACTAAAGTGTAAAGCATACATACATGTTCATTATAACGGTATGGCAGGATTTTTTCATCAATTCCATTCAGAAAATAAAAACTGCTACATACCTCAATGCAGATTCAACTGCCCGCTGTCCCCTGATCTGAAGTTTTTACCTCCCTCAGATGGCCGAGAAACAGCAATATGATCTTAACTACTCCGGTTAAAATCATAAGAAAAACTCTGGTAGATTCTTCTTCAAACTCTGCCAGAGAGGTAATAACACGCTCCGGTGCTATTGTAAAATAACAAACTTTTGATTGAAGTTCTAAAAACTAAGTATAATCACCATAGTCCTCTCACACCTCCTATCTAGTCTTTGGGTGCAAGAGAATGACTGGAGGTGACGTAGAGGGGAGGAGCTATATAGCAACTCTGCTGGGTGAATCCTCTTGCACTTCCTGTAGGGGAGCAGATAATATCCCAGAAGTAATGATGACCCGTGGACTGATCACACATAACAGAAGAAATATATATATAAAAAAAACAATAAATAGCAATAATATAGTCCCAAAGTTTCCATGTTTTGAGCAATTATGGAATAGAGTTGTACATTATAGAATGACGGTTCATTTAAAAATCCATTGTAGATATAGATTCAAGGTGTGCTTAACACTTTTATAGGTGTATAAACTTCATAATTCTAGTGGTAATCTTCTAAAATGACTACTTAAAAGAAGTTACCTCAATCTTATGAGGTAAGTGATGAGCTCAGGAGAGGGGCGCTGTTAGACCGGCCCTTTAAGAATAGGAATGGATCTGTGGACTGCTGGTCTTTTCTGCCAAGCTTCTTGCACAGAATTCCACTATTGTTTCTCCGGTGTTTACTGGTGCATAGTAAACTCTTGGGTGTCCCGAATGTCTCCCAATGATGAGTATAGATATGGAAATAAGCCGCAATAGTGTTATACCGTTTAAAACAAGTATTTATTGCACATACATATATAAAAATCTGCTTACATTTAAAAACCTCAATGTCATATGAGGTCATCTTTAAGCACGTTGCAAACTAATTAGCGTTATACACTTAAGATTCTGTTGTCAAGAAAGTCCTGTAATAAGAGCCCTCTTAGATTTAAATACGGTATAAAACTTTAGAAACAAAACCGGAGCACTTGTTATGTGCAGTGATTTTGAAAACTGTCTTTGTCTGATGTCTTACGCGTTTCGAAGGCTCAAAGTAATTTCATCCTTCTTTATTCCTTAGAGACTGTCTAGGTAATGCAGCTATTTTTTCCGCTTAAAACCAATAGTGGTTACATTTTGCTGTCCAAGAGAAGAACCGCTATTGGATACTAGAGTCACATGGGTGGCTGCAAGTATTCTCATTGGTGTATACTGCTGATTGGAGGATGCACGATCACATGGTCGAGTGTTTTTACACTGCATCCGTTTGACATAGTAAGGGCTGACAAATACTGTGCTGTTATTCGTCTACAGTGACAGCACACACTTATAAAAAAAATTCATTACACAAGTGTTGCTTATACTATATAGAAAATTAACATAAGCACTTGATTTTACTGATAGGAAAAGAAGCCCCTGATTTTTTATGGAGCAGAAACATTAAAACAACTAATTATTAAACTAAACCAAAGAAAAATAAAATGTTCCTCTCCCTTTTAACCCCTTAGTGACCAGACCACTTTTCCATTTGTTAACCGTTTGGGACCAGGGCTATTTTTACATTTCTGCTGTGTTTGTGTTTAGCTCTAATTTTCCTCTTACTCATTTACTGTACCCACACAAATTATATACATTTTCTCGTCATTAAATGGACTTTCTAGAGATACCATTATTGTCAGCATATCATATAATTTACTATAATTTTTTTTTATAAAATATGAGGAAAAATTTGAAAAAAAACACACTTTTTCTAACTTTGACCCCCAAAATCTGTTACAAATCTACAACCACCAACAAACACCCATGGTAAATAGTTTCTAAATGTTGTCCTGAGTTTAGAAATGCCCAATGTTTACATGTTCTTTGCTTTTTTTGAAAGTTATAGGGCAATAAATTCAAGTAGCACTTTGCTATTTCCAAACCCTTTTTTTTCCAAAATTAGCGATAGTTACTTTGTAACACTGATATCTGTCAGGAATCCCTGAATAACCCTTCACATGTACAGTATATACAGCTTTTTAGTAGACAACCCAAAGTATTAATCTAGGCCCATTTTGGTATATTTCATGCCACCATTTCACCGCCAAATGCGATCAAATAAAAAAAATTGTTAGCTTTTTCACAAACTTTAGGTTTCTCACTGAAATTATTTACAAACAGCTTGTGCAATTATAGCACATATAGTTGTAAATGCTTCTCTGGGATCCCCTTTGTTCAGAAATAGAAGACATATATGGCTTTGGCATTGCTTTTTGGTAATTAGAAGGCCGCTAAATACCGCTGCGCACCACACGTGTATTATGCCCAGCAGTGAAGGGGTTAATTAGGAAGCTTGTAGAGTTAATTTTAGCTTTAGTGTAGTGTAGTAGACAACCCAAATTATTGATCTAGACACATTTTGGTATATTTCATGCCACCATTTCACCGGCAAATGCGATCAAATAAAGAAAAATAGTTTCTCACTGAAATTATTTACAAACAGTTAGTGCAATCATGGTTCAAGTGGTAGTAAATGCTTCTCTGGGATCCCCTTTGTTCAGAAATAGCAGACATATATGGCTTTGGTATCGCTTTTTGGTAATTAGATGGCTGCAAAATGCTGCTGCGCACCACACGTGTATTATGCACAGCAGTTAAGGGGTTAATTAGGTAGCTTGTAGGGTTAATTTTAGTTTTAGTGTAGAGCTCAGCCTCCCACCTAACACATCCCACCCCCTGATCCCTCCATGCACCCCCCTCAAACAGCTCTCTTCCCTCCCCCACCTCACAATTGTCACCGCCATCTTAAGTACTGGCAGAAAGTCTGCCAGTACTAAAATAAAAGCCATTTATTATTTATTTATTTTTTATTATTTTTTTTATATTAAGTCTGCAGTGATGAATCCCCCCCTTAGCCTCTAACCTCCCTGATCCCCCCATACATTTATCTAACCCTCCCACCTCTACCTATTTCCCGCCATCTTGGGTACTGGCAGCTATCTGCCAGTACCCAGTTTGCCCAAATAAATGTTTTTTTTTAATATAATTATCAATTTTCTGTAGTGTAGCTGCCCCCCCTCAATACCCTCCCCCTCCCAGATCCCTTCCACAAACATGTATTCCCCCTCCCTCTCCCTCCTTCCTATACATTTGCCGTCTAATAATGCAAATGTGGCGCACAAGCGCACGTGCAAGCCACCACCATCCACCCTTCCGCAATCCCGACTCAATGTCCACACATCGGTGACAGGATCCATAATTGGACATCGATGGGCCGCCCACCCGCCACCCTGCTGCTCCTCCCACCCACCAACGATCGGCACCATCGATGGCCGAAGCAGAGCTGGCCACAGAGTAGTTTGTTGGAGGATGTACCTGGCGCGTCCTCGGTCGTTAAGGGGTTAAAAAACACTATATAAACTTTTTGCTATTAAATACATGGAACACTAAATATAAATAATATATTAGGGTACATTTGGTTAGAGTGATGAACGGGCTGGAGTTTTTCATAGAAGCTATATGAGAAACACTACTCATGTTTTTATATTTGTAATTGCAATATGGAGTTATAAAAATGGTAATGTTAAGAACATTTTATTATATATTTAAGATGTAAAAAAAAAAAGGCTTATGATGCTAGGCATAATTTGAAGTTAAACAAGCTTGGTATAGTTTGAAACTTCACTAAGGGGTATTTAAAAGAAATGTTGCTGATCTACTAGGAAATCCTTATAAATACATATACATACATACATACATACATACATACATCTCTGTCTGATAGTACAAATGTTATTTCTAATTTTTTTAATGAACATGTTAGAGTGATAAAACATCTAATAGATATTTAAAAATAAAATTTGATTAAATAGTTAAAATTCAGTACTTGTGACAAGCCATTCAATTATAACGTTATGCATTGTATATATTGCGATTGGTAGACCCAATGTGCATATCATTTAATCCAAATCACATATAAAAAATCATTTTTCAAAAGAAAAACATTTGAAATAAAAAAACATTTATAATACAGAACATTTATAATAGTCATTATTTTGTACAAGCAGAAATCAGGGGATTTATAATATGTGTTAGATCCAAGATCACCCCATATATTCTGAGAATAGAATCTTTTTTTTTTTTTTTTTTAAATAACATAATTAATATTAATAAATAATAAATTGATAGATAGGTTAAATATATATATATATATATATATATATATATATATATATATATATATATATATATAAATATGTTAAAAGTATAAAAAAAGTATTTAACTATCCCATTTATAGAGGTTATTTTTCTAAAAATACTGCCAGATCAATGTCTTTATTTAAAACCTCTGGTATTAGGGTTCTCATTGTGTGAATCCAAAATGTTTCTTTTTTTCTCAGGGCAATCACTCTGTTTCCACCTCTTTTATGTGGTTTTACATGTTCTAGGACAGTGTCCCGAAGGCATTTGGGATCCTTATTGTGTACTTTGCTGTAATGGAGAGACAGATTGTGTGATTTTTCACCTACTTCTATGTTGGTTATATGTTCCAACAATCTTTTTTTGTATGGCCTAATCATTCTCCCTATATATTGTAAAAAACAGCTGCACTGTAGCATGTAAATCACATGATCTGTTTTGCAATTGCATAAGGTTTAAATATCATATTCAATTTCCGTGCTGGGGGAATGGAATTTTTTTGTGGGTTTATTTCCCTTGTAATGGTGAGTACATGCTTCACAGTTGCGCCTGTTACATTTGAAGAAACCCCGGACACTGAATGCCAAGACAGGAGGGTACAATAGGCGGCCCATACTGAGGGCACCAGGCCTGAATCTCTACCCAATAAAAAACACTGCTTCGTCCGAAGCCAAGAACATTTTGAAGGAAAAGCCCCAAGAACACTGACTCGCAGCTAGTCCAGAAGCCAAACTAGAGACCACAAAACGGACTTGACTGAGCTAACAGTCCTCCAGGAGACACTGTCGCCCAACAGACGGTCCCCAACCAAGTCACCCCCCCCCCACTAATGAAGGGAACATCAGCCAAAACTCCCAAGGGGACAAGGCAAGGAGAACCGAGGAAACCGAAGGGTCCCCTCCAAAAAAGAACACATCCAATAGTGAGCCCAACTCACAAAGACCCAAAGGGGCACAAACAGGAAAGGAGGCTACGCCTAAACCAGCGAAACCCGGGATAAACCCGGGCACAGAGACAGAAAAGACTTCTCTCCAACATCCTTCAAGTACTGAATCCCTAGAACTAAACACCCCACCTGGCCAAAAAGCCAGACACCAGGGATATGAATGCATATCCAGAGAATCCGGATAGCGAAAAGAACTCGAAAGCTCCCACCAAAGGAAGGAACCACCCCTAGCCAAGTCCAACGCTCCAAGGAGCAAGGCTAGAAGTCCTATAAAGAGACTTCTCAAGGTCTCAGGACAACATAAGAGATACCTTGAGGTAAAAAAACCCATTCTAGCAGGGCTAGTCTCCCCATCACCTCAACACCAGCAGAGGACACAGGGAAGAGACAGGCGCTAAGCCTTCCGAGCTTCGGGAAACCCCAAGCTAAACAAAGTCCCCAAAAGGAGATCCAACTCACCCTGGGACAATGGAAGCAGACCCAAAAGGTCTCATCACTCAAACAGACAGTAAACGTCAAGAGTAAGAGCTGTATCTAGATACACTATAAATAGCGTATGCACACATTTGCAAGGTGCCAAGAGCTGCACTGGTATCAAACTGAAAACCCTCCGCAGGCTAGACAGCCTAAACTGATACAAGCTGTTGGATCAGGCCCACAAGGGCAATTCAGAGCCCTAAAAACGAAGGCCAAACCGCTCAAACTGCGGCAATTGGGCACTAAGCCCTCATACCCTACACCGCATGGGGAGGAAACACTATGTTCTGAAGATATCAGATAGAGTGATGCAGCAGAAAAAACTCCCCTGACCCGGTCATCTATGACTGAAGGTTATAAGGACTGAAGAATCCTACCCGCCCTACGGACCCACACGTCCTCTTGAGTGCTTAATTAAACATGAAAACCAATGATAACCTCAGCACTCGGCGCTTCTACCGTACCAGCCGAGCAGAACAGCCACAAGACCGAACGAACCCAAGAGGAACAGCCTGCACTTAGGGTCCTAACCGGCAAGCTGCAAAATTCTCTCTCATAGGGGAAAAAAGAAAACCGACACTAACGTGTCCAAAACAACTTCCGAAGAAGAACAAAGAGTATCGATCCCAGAAGGTTCCCGAAGGAAACAAAACCAAAATAAAAAACATCCCATCAGATACAAAAAAATATAAGGCAACCTGGAGGTTAACGCCAAAAAGACTGCAGGACCAGCCAAATGGAGCCCTATCTTTCAAAAAACTGGGAAAGCTCTCAATCAAATGACAATCAGGAGATAACTTCATCCCCACATGTCTAATAAAGTGCACCATTCGAATTAGCAGACTGAAAATCCCCTTATCTTGTAACGATAGGGTCATTCAATAACTGAAAACCATATCTGAGCAATACGCAAAGGCGCGCAATCCTGTAACGAAAGGCACAACACTCAGGGAGATTTACACCCGCGGGGAACTGTAGAGGCCCTCCCCAAGGCAGAAAGCCCGGGACAATAGGGCACAAGCACATTCTCGAATAAACGTCTGGACTCTGCAGACGAACAATCGCCAACATTATGGGGAAGAGAAAACGTGCTGCAACCTCCGGAGGGAACACGCCACCCTGCATGAAGGAATCAGAAACTGGGTTACCCGCATGTGTAGAAGTATGAATGGGTAGGGAACTCGCCTCTCGGAGGAAAGGAACCCCAGAGGCGGATGGCTCAGATGTCCCTTGATTCCCCGAGCCCGAGGAACAAGGCACTCTAAAATGGCATACGGAACAAAACTGGTTGATATGTGTCAACGAGGACAATCTGGATTTGTCACTGGGCACAGAATCTGAAATCAAAATAGTCTCAGAATCCTCCGTAACTGAAAGCAAGCCCGAACACAGGGTGAACCGTACAGTCCAAAAAAAGCATGCCCAACCAAAAGGCAGCGTCACTTCCAAAGGCCTCAATGTTCCAAACCACAAGCCCATAAACATCACACATAAGCAGGTTGAATCACATAACAATCATGATTAAAAAAAACACTGTTCAATAACCCCCCTCAGGAGATATTAACCCTCGATTCCAAGATACTAAAAGAGACTCACTGAGACCCTTATGACATTATTTATACCCGCAAGGTGGTAGCTCTCGTGAAAACATTCACATTACAGTACATTGATGAATAAAGTAAAATTAAACAATCTTACTGGAATCTACGTCGTGGAACAGGAACACAGTCTTTGAAGTGTGACGGATAGTAGCATCGCCTCCTCCATGGACTTGAGAGAAGAAAGCAGGCAGCGGAGAGAAGCTTGACAACGCCGATTGCTTGAGGAGCTGTTAACATGAGACGTGATAGTTTCGCAGAAAGACTCTCCCTGCATCTCCGGACTCTAACTTTCATCCAAGCCCTCACTGAGAGACTGACAGAACTACTTAAAACTCCTGTCCCATGCCGAAGAGTACTACCCTCCATAAGAGACAAAAAACTAAAATTAAAAATTCTGACATTTCTCTGCCAACCTCCTGGGACGAAAGGCAAAGAATGACTGGGGGATGAGTGTGAGTGGGAGGAGTATTTAAGCCTTTGGCTGGTGTGTCTTTGCCTCCTCCTGGTGGCCAGGTTCTTAATTCCCAAAAGTAATGCATGCAGCTGTGGACTCTTTCCATTTATGAAGAAAACTGGGAAAGATCTCAATAATCAGACATTTTGGAAATTACGTCATCCCCTCATGTCTAATGAGGTGAGCCATTCGAAGTAGAAGACTGCGGATTCCCATATCCGTTAAGGATAGGATCCTCTAATAAATCAAAAACGTGTCTGAGTAAAACGTGAAGACACACTATTCTGTAACGAAAGGCACAACACTCAGGGACAGCTACAGTATAGACTGATAGGATTACTTATGTCGAAGAGTACTACTCTCCATAAAAGACAAAACAAACCTCTGCCACTTCTCTGCCAACCTTCTGGGATGAAAGGAAATGACTGGGGGATGAGGGAAGTGGGAGGAATATTTAAGCCTTTGACTGGAGTGTGTTTGCCTCCTCCTGGTGGCCAGGTTTTTATTTCACAAAAGTAAGGAATGCAGCTGTGGACTCTTTCCATTTAGGAAGAAAATATACAATGTATAACGTTATAATTGAATGGCTTGTAACAAGTACTGAATTTTAACTATTTTTATCTAATAGTATTTTTAAATATCTATTAGATGTTTTATCACTCATTACAAAAATTAGAAATAACATTTGTACTATCAGACAGAGATGTATGTATGTATGTGTATATATATATATATATATATATATATATATATATATATATATATATATATATATATATATATATATATATATATATATATATAAGGATTTTCCTAGTAGATCAGCAACATTTCTTTTAAATACACCTTAGTGAAGTTTCAAACTATACCAAGCTTGTTTAACTTCAAACTATGCCTAGCATTATGAGCCTCTTTTTTTACATCTTAAATATATAAGAAAATGTTATTTTCATTACCATTTTTATAACTACTCATGTTTTTATATTCGTAATTGCAATATGGAGTGTTTCTCATATAGCTTCTTTGAAGAACTCTAGCCCGTACATCACTTTAACCAAATGTACCCTAATATATTATTTATATTTAATGTTCCATGTATTTAATTCATGAAGAAAAAATGGTTCCACACTCTGCATAATAAAAATTCCAATGCTTTATTCCAAAAATTAAAACAATATGTAAGAACTGTGACAGCCTGTCACATCAGATGTTTGAGTGAGGAAAGCGCGCCACACGGGCTTACGCGTTTCGGCAGATAGCCGTAATCATAGCCTGGTGTGTCTGTACCATCCTTGTCTTTAAATACTTTTAAAATACTGCTGATAGGATAAAAAACATAATTTATGCTTACCTGATAAATTCCTTTCTTCTGTTGTGTGATCAGTCCACGGGTCATCATTACTTCTGGGATATAACTCCTCCCCAACAGGAAATGCAAGAGGATTCACCCAGCAGAGCTGCATATAGCTCCTCCCCTCTACGTCAGTCCCAGTCATTCGACCAAGAATCAACGAGAAAGGAGTAACCAAGGGTGAAGTGGTGACTGGAGTATAATTTAAGAAATATTTACCTGCCTTAAACACAGGGCGGGCCGTGGACTGATCACACAACAGAAGAAAGGAATTTATCAGGTAAGCATAAATTATGTTTTCTTCTGTTATGTGTGATCAGTCCACGGGTCATCATTACTTCTGGGATACCAATACCAAAGCAAAAGTACACGGATGACGGGAGGGATAGGCAGGCTCATTATACAGAAGGAACCACTGCCTGAAGAACCTTTCTCCCAAAAATAGCCTCCGAAGAAGCAAAAGTGTCAAATTTGTAAAATTTGGAAAAAGTATGAAGCGAAGACCAAGTTGCAGCCTTGCAAATCTGCTCAACAGAGGCCTCATTCTTAAAGGCCCAAGTGGAAGCCACAGCTCTAGTGGAGTGAGCTGTAATTCTTTCAGGAGGCTGCTGTCCAGCAGTCTCATAGGCTAAACGTATTATGCTACGAAGCCAAAAAGAGAGAGAGGTAGCAGAAGCTTTTTGACCTCTCCTCTGTCCAGAATAAACGACAAACAGGGAAGAAGTTTGACGAAAATCTTTAGTTGCCTGCAAGTAGAACTTGAGGGCACGAACTACATCCAGATTGTGTAGAAGACGTTCCTTCTTTGAAGAAGGATTTGGACACAAGGATGGAACAACAATCTCTTGATTGATATTCCTGTTAGTGACTACCTTAGGTAAGAACCCAGGTTTAGTACGCAGAACTACCTTGTCTGAGTGAAAAATCAGATAAGGAGAATCACAATGTAATGCTGATAACTCAGAGACTCTTCGAGCCGAGGAAATAGCCATTAAAAACAGAACTTTCCAAGATAACAATTTTATATCAATGGAATGAAGGGGTTCAAACGGAACACCCTGTAAAACGTTAAGAACTAAGTTTAAACTCCATGGTGGAGCAACAGCTTTAAACACAGGCTTGATCCTAGCTAAAGCCTGACAAAAGGCCTGGACGTCTGGATTTTCTGACAGACGCCTGTGTAACAAGATGGACAGAGCTGAAATCTGTCCCTTTAATGAACTAGCCGATAAACCCTTTTCTAAGCCTTCTTGTAGAAAGGACAATATCCTAGGGATCCTAACCTTACTCCAGGAGTAACGTTTGGATTCGCACCAGTATAGGTATTTACGCCATATTTTATGGTAAATCTTTCTGGTAACAGGCTTCCTAGCCTGTATCAGGGTATCAATAACCGACTCAGAAAAACCACGCTTTGATAAAATCAAGCGTTCAATTTCCAAGCAGTCAGCTTCAGAGAAGTTAGATTTTGATGTTTGAACGGACCCTGTATCAGAAGGTCCTGTCTTAGAGGTAGAGACCAAGGCGGACAGGATGACATGTCCACTAGATCTGCATACCAAGTCCTGCGTGGCCATGCAGGTGCTATTAGAATCACTGATGCTCTCTCCTGTTTGATTTTGGCAATCAATCGAGGAAGCAGCGGGAAGGGTGGAAACACATAAGCCATCCCGAAGTTCCAAGGTGCTGTCAAAGCATCTATCAGAACCACTCCCGGATCCCTGGATCTGGACCCGTAGTGAGGAAGTTTGGCGTTCTGGCGAGACGCCATGAGATCTATCTGTGGTTTGCCCCAACGTCGAAGTATTTGGGCAAAGACCTCCGGATGAAGTTCCCACTCCCCCGGATGAAAAGTCTGGCGACTCAAGAAATCCGCCTCCCAGTTCTCCACTCCCGGGATGTGGATTGCTGACAGGTGGCAAGAGTGAGACTCTGCCCAGCGAATTATCTTTGATACTTCCATCATTGCTAGGGAGCTTCTTGTCCCTCCCTGATGGTTGATGTAAGCTACAGTCGTGATATTGTCCGACTGAAACCTGATGAACCCCCGAGTTGTTAATTGGGGCCAAGCCAGAAGGGCATTGAGAACTGCTCTCAATTCCAGAATGTTTATTGGAAGGAGACTCTCCTCCTGATTCCATAATCCCTGAGCCTTCAGAGAATTCCAGACAGCGCCCCAACCTAGTAGGCTGGCGTCTGTTGTTACAATTGTCCAGTCTGGCCTGCTGAATGGCATCCCCCTGGACAGGTGTGGCCGATGAAGCCACCATAGAAGAGAATTTCTGGTCTCTTGATTCAGATTCAAAGTAGGGGACAAATCTGAGTAATCCCCATTCCACTGACTTAGCATGCATAATTGCAGCGGTCTGAGGTGTAGGCGTGCAAAAGGTACTATGTCCATTGCCGCTACCATTAAGCCGATCACCTCCATGCATTGAGCTACTGACGGGTGTTGAATGGAATGAAGGACACGGCATGCATCTTGAAGCTTTGTTAACCTGTCTTCTGTCAGGTAAATCTTCATTTCTACAGAATCTATAAGAGTCCCCAAGAATGGAACTCTTGTGAGAGGAAAAAGAGAACTCTTCTTTTCGTTCACTTTCCATCCATGCGACCTTAGAAATGCCAGAACTAACTCTGTATGAGACTTGGCAGTTTGAAAGCTTGAAGCTTGTATTAGAATGTCGTCTAGGTACGGAGCTACCGAAATCCCTCGCGGTCTTAGTACCGCCAGAAGGGCACCTAGAATTTTTGTGAAGATTCTTGGGGCCGTAGCCAATCCGAATGGAAGAGCTACAAACTGGTAGTGCCTGTCTAGGAAGGCAAACCGTAGATACCGGTGATGATCTTTGTGGATCGGTATGTGAAGGTAAGCATCTTTTAAATCCACTGTGGTCATGTACTGACCCTTTTGGATCATGGGCAAGATTGTCCGAATAGTTTCCATTTTGAACGATGGAACTCTTAGGAATTTGTTTAGAATCTTTAAATCTAAGATTGGTCTGAAAGTTCCCTCTTTTTTGGGAACCACAAACAGGTTTGAGTAGAACCCTTGTCCTTGTTCCGACCGCGGAACCGGACGGATCACTCCCATTAATAACAGATCTTGTATACAGCGTAGAAACGCTTCTTTCTTTATCTGGTTTGTTGACAACCTTGACAGATGAAATCTCCCTCTTGGGGGAGATAATTTGAAGTCTAGAAGGTATCCCTGAGATATGATCTCTAGCGCCCAGGGATCCTGAACATCTCTTGCCCAGGCCTGGGCGAAGAGAGAAAGTCTGCCCCCCACTAGATCCGGTCCCGGATCGGGGGCTCTCGGTTCATGCTGTCTTTGGGGCAGCAGCAGGTTTCCTGGCCTGTTTGCCCTTGTTCCAGGACTGGTTAGGCTTCCAGCCTTGCCTGTAACGAGCAACAGCTCCTTCCTGTTTTGGTGCAGTGGAGGTTGATGCTGCTCCTGTTTTGAAATTCCGAAAGGGACGAAAATTAGACTGTCTAGCCTTAGCTTTGGCTTTGTCTTGAGGTAGGGCGTGGCCCTTACCTCCTGTAATGTCAGCGATAATTTCTTTCAAACCGGGCCCAAATAAAGACTGCCCCTTGAAAGGTATATTAAGTAATTTGGACTTAGAAGTAACATCAGCTGACCAGGATTTTAGCCACAGTGCCCTACGTGCCTGTATGGCGAATCCTGAGTTCTTAGCCGTAAGTTTGGTTAAATGTACTACGGCCTCCGAAATGAATGAATTAGCTAGTTTAAGGACTCTGAGCCTGTCCATAATGTCGTCTAGCGTAGATGAACTAAGGTTCTCTTCCAGAGACTCAATCCAAAATGCTGCCGCAGCCGTAATCGGCGCGATACATGCAAGGGGTTGCAAAATAAAACCTTGTTGAACAAACATTTTCTTAAGGTAACCCTCTAATTTTTTATCCATTGGATCTGAAAAAGCACAGCTATCCTCCACCGGGATAGTGGTACGCTTAGCTAGAGTAGAAACTGCTCCCTCCACCTTAGGGACCGTTTGCCATAAGTCCCGAGTGGTGGCGTCTATTGGAAACATCTTTCTAAATATTGGAGGGGGTGAGAACGGCACACCGGGTCTATCCCACTCCTTAGTAACAATTTCAGTTAATCTCTTAGGTATAGGAAAAACGTCAGTACTCGCCGGTACCGCAAAGTATTTATCCAACCTACACAGTTTCTCTGGTATTGCAACGGTGTTACAATCATTGAGAGCTGCTAAGACCTCCCCTAGTAATACACGGAGGTTCTCCAATTTAAATTTAAAATTTGAAATATCTGAATCCAATCTGTTTGGATCAGAACCGTCACCCACAGAATGAAGCTCTCCGTCCTCATGCTCTGCAAGCTGTGACGCAGTATCAGACATGGCCCTAGTATTGTCAGCGCACTCTGTTCTCACCCCAGAGTGATCACGCTTGCCTCTTAGTTCTGGTAATTTAGACAAAACTTCAGTCATAACAGTAGCCATATCTTGTAATGTTATCTGTAATGGCCGCCCAGATGTACTAGGCGCCATAATATCACGCACCTCCCGGGCGGGAGATGCAGGTACTGCCGCGTGAGGCGAGTTAGTCGGCATAACTCTCCCCTCGCAGATTGGTGAAATTTGTTCACATTGTACAGATTGACTTTTATTTAAAGTAGCATCAATACAGTTAGTACATAAATTTCTATTGGGCTCCACCTTGGCATTGGAACAAATGACACAGATATCTTCCTCTGAGTCAGACATGTTTAACACACTAGCAATAACTTGCAACCTGGTTATAATCTTTTTTAGCAAAAACGTACTGTGCCTCAAAGAGGTACTTAAACGATTAAATGACAGTTGAGATAATGAACTGAAAAACAGTTATAGCATCAACTTTAAAACAACACAACTTTTAGCAAAGGTTTGTTCCCATTAGTAAAATAACAATAACTAATTTTGACATAAAATTATAGAGTAACGTTTATATCCACAGTCAATATAAAAATTCTCACAGCTCTGCTGAGAGAATGTACCTCCCTTCAAAGAAGTTTGAAGACCCCTGAGATCTGTCAGAGATGAACCGGATCATGCAGGAAATATAATAGTAGCTGACTGGAAATTTTTGATGCGTAGCAAAGAGCGCCAAAAACGGCCCCTCCCTCTCACACACAGCAGTGAAGAGAAACGAAACTGTCACAATTAAAAGCAAACAACTGCCAAGTGGAAAATAAAGCCCAAACATTTATTCACTCAGTACCTCAGCAATGTAAACGATTCTACATTCCAGCAAAAACGTTTAACATGATAAATACTTATTAAAAGGATTAGTGACCTTTAACAGAGTAGTTCCGGTGAAATACCATTCCCAGAATACTGAAGTGTATACATACATGTCATTATAACGGTATAGCAGGATTTTCTCATCAATTCCATTCAGAAAATAAAAACTGCTACATACCTCAATGCAGATTCATCTGCCCGCTGTCCCCTGATCTGAAGCTTTTACCTCCCTCAGATGGCCGAGAACAGCAATATGATCTTAACTACTCCGGTTAAAATCATAGTAAAAAACTCTGGTAGATTCTTCCTCAAAGTCTGCCAGAGAAGTAATAACACGCTCCGGTGCTATTGTAAAATAACAAACTTTTGATTGAAGTCATAAAAACTAAGTATAATCACCATAGTCCTCTCACACATCCTATCTAGTCGTTGGGTGCAAGAGAATGACTGGGACTGACGTAGAGGGGAGGAGCTATATGCAGCTCTGCTGGGTGAATCCTCTTGCATTTCCTGTTGGGGAGGAGTTATATCCCAGAAGTAATGATGACCCGTGGACTGATCACACATAACAGAAGAAAAGTGCTTAACCCTCCCTCTAGTTAGTAGCACCTAAGGGATACTTCACATTCAGTTAACACTTTGTGACATGTATAACTATATGTGTAATCCTACATTAGATTTCCTGTAAAACTGTGACATGCTGATAAATTTCTGTGTCTGCAAAACAGGGAGGTTATTAAATGCAAAAATTCTGGCCAAAAAGATTAATTATATAGACAAGAACTTAGGTTTTAGGTAATGTATACCAATACACGTTCCTTATTCTTATTAAATGCATATACTCGCTGTAGGCTTCCTGATTTACACTAATATTGTGATAAGTATATTTTGAGAATTAAGAATAAGCAGTCCCTCCATTGTAAAGCTACACAAAAGGGACCATACATTCTCACTTCTATGTAAGACCTTATGTTTTTGGAACATTTCTGGTTAACCCTTTATTTACCTGTTTTTATAAGCACAATTGAACTTATAGTTCTAACAGGGGAGGGGAGGCCTCTTTTCATCAGTTATTATACCCATGGGCTAAATGGTAATGTTGAAAATGCTACTGTGTGTGGAACCTCCATGTGGGCTTTTAAAAATGATGCTTCTGTTGAACAGATTTGTAAGGCTGCGACTTGGTCTTCGCTTCATACCTTCTCCAAATTTTCCAAATTTGATACTTTTGCTTCTTCGGAGGCTATTTTTGGGAGAAAGGTTTTGCAAGCAGTGGTGCCTTCCGTTTAGGCTCCTGTCTTGTCCCTCCCTTCATCCGTGTCCTAAAACTTTGGTATTGGTATCCCTCAAGTAAGGATGAATCTGTGGACTCGGTACATCTTGCAAAAGAAAAAAAAAATTATGCTTACCTGATAAATTTCTTTCTTTTGCGATGTACCGAGTCCAGGAACCGCCCTGTCTATTCAACCGAAGAAGCAAAAGTATCAAATTTGTAAAATTTGGAAAAGGTATGAAGCGAAGACCAAGTCTCAGCCTTACAAATCTGTTCAACAGAAGCATCATTTTTAAAAGCCCACAAGTAAGGATGAATCCGTGGACTCGGTACATCGCAAAAGAAAGAAATTTATCAGGTAAGCATAATTTTTGGGTTTTTTCACCTTTAATTCCGATTGGCTGATAGAATTCTATTAGCCAATCGGAATTCAAGGGACGCCATTTTGGATGATGTCACTTACAGAAACATTCATTCGGGAAGAAGACTTCGTTTGAAGAGGATGCTCTGCGCCGGATGTCTTGAAGATGGACCCGCTCCTCGCCGGATGGATGAAGATAGAAGATGCAGTCTGGATAAAGACTTCTGCCCGTCTGGAGGACTACTTCTGCCAGCTTTAATGAAGACTTCTCCCGGCTTCGTTGAGGACTTCTTGCCGCTTCGTTGAGGACTTCTCCCGGCTTCGTTGAGGATGGATGTCGGCTCTTCAAAACTGTAAGTGGATCTTCGGGAGTTAGTGTTAGTTTTTTTTAAGGGTTTATTGGGTGGGTTTTATTTCTACGTTAGGGTCCGACTGCGGATCAGGTCCGACAGACATCGCTGAATGCGGAGAGCAATACGCTCCCCGTATTCAGCATTGCAACGCCACCCACTGCAGACTCGCGGCCGAGGGTTACGGAGCAGCAGCCTTTAGACCACTGCTTCATAACTGGTGTTTCTGGCGTGTCTGAAGACTCGCCAGAAACATGGGCCCACAAGCTCCTTACGGAGCTTGATAAATGCGCCCCATAGGGTTACGTTAGGGTTAGGTTTAGGGGTTAATATATTTATGTAGAGTCAGAGGTTTAGGGGTTAATAATTTATTATAGTATAATTTGTTGTGGGGGGCTTGCGGTTTAGTGGTTAATAGGTTTATTATAGCGACGGTGTGGGCAGACGGCAGATTAGGGGTTAATAATCTTTAAATAGTGTTTGTGATGCGGGAGGGCGGCGGTTTAGGGGTTAATAGGATTATTATAGTGGTGACAATGTCTGGGAGCGGCGTAATAGGGGTTAATAATTTTTTAAGTGCTGGCGATGTCAGGAGCAGCAGATTAGGGGTTAATAATTTTATTTTAGTGTTTGCGATGCATGAGGGCCTCGGTTTAGGGGTTAATAGGTAGTTTATGGGTGTTAGTGTACTTTTTAACACTTTAGTTATGAGTTTTATGTTACAGATTTGTAATGTAAAACTCATAACTACTGACTTTAGATGGCGGTACGGACCTTGTGGTTACAGAGTGTACCTCTCACTTTTTGGCCTCCCAGGCAAACTCGTAATACTGGCGCTATGGGAGTCCCCTTGAAAAAGGACTTTTTTAAAAGTGTGGTACTGACGTTGCGTGGCGGCCTAAAAGGTGTGAAGTACACCTATACCTACATGACTCGTAATAGCAGCATTAGGGAAAAAACAGCGTTATGGGCAATAATGCTGCTTTTTCACTCATAACGCCAAACTCGTAATCTAGCTGTAAATAAAATAATAAAAGAGAATTATGAAAAGAAGGTAAAATACTTAGCCTAATTCTCTAATTTGTGTTTTCTCTCTTTGTCCAAAATCTGCCATCTTCAGTAGGTGGGGGAAGAGAAAAGAGTGAGATTTGTTTGGTTTCCCAATTGTATGCTCAATCAAAAGGGTTTGGCCTATCATATGCCAGTCAAATGCTATATAGGAGTGTCTTTAAAAACAAGGCTAAGCGCCTAGCCTAAAAGACAAAGGTGTATCTAGGGGGAAGGGATTTTAAAAACAGCTATGTGAATATTCCTGGGAAAAAATATGTAATCTATGTCACCAATGGTAATCAATGGTTAGCTTAGGTTTATTTAGGTTTTTATTTGGGGGGTTTGGTTGGGTGGGTGGTGGGTTTTACTGTTGGGGGTTTGTTTGTATTTTTTATTGCAATGTAAAAGAGCTGTTATGCCCCGCAAAAGGCCCTTTTAAGGGCCATTGGTAGTTTATTGTAGGCTAGGTTTTTTTTTTTATTTTGATAGGGCTATTAGATTAGGAATAATTTGTTTTTACTTTTGATAATTTCGTTTTTTATTTTTTGTAATTTAGTGTTTGTTTTTTTGTAATTTAGAAAATTGTATTTTAATAATTTAATTTATTGTAATGTTAGTTTTTTGTGTAAGGCAGGTTAGGTTTTATTTTACATGTAACTTTGTATTTATTTTAACTAGGTAGTTAGTAAATAGTTAATAACTATTTACTAACTAGTCTACCTAGTTAAAAAGTGCAGTACTGACGTTGCGTGACGGCCTAAAAGGTGTGCGGTACACCTATATCTACAAGACTCGTAATAGCAGCATTAGGGAAAAAGCATCGTTATGGGCCATAACGCTGCTTTTTCACTCATAACGCCAAACTCGTAATCTAGCTGTAAATAAAATAATCACAGAGAATTATGAAAAGAAGGTAAAATACTTAGCCTAATTCTCTAATTTGTGTTTTCTCTCTTTGTCCAAATTCTGCCATCATCAGTAGGTGGGGGAAGAGAAGAGAATGAGACTTGTTTGGTTTCCCAATGTTATGCTCAATCAAAAGGGTTTGGCCTATCATATGCCAGTCAAAGGCTATATAGGAGTGTCTTTAAAAATAAGGCTAAGCGCCTAGCCTAAAAGACAAAGGTGTATCTAGGGGGAAGGGATTTTAAAAACAGCTACAGTATGTGAATATTCCTGGCAAAAAATGTAATCTATGTCACCATTTTTGGGTTTCAGATAGAGAATACAATTTTTAGATTTCAACCGGATTATTATCAGCAACTGAAGATAGTTCACCTCCAAATAATTTCATTCATTTCAATGATCTATCTATGCATTTCTAATGATATCTAACGAAATCAGTAATAGTCTGATATATCTGGAAAAAATAATCTGAAAACGTATTATACTAAAAATGAAAACCATGATTTAAATCGATTTAACTTGGTCTTACTGACTAGTGATTTAAATTGTGATTTAAATCAAATCCACCCTGCTAGGAAGTATTTTTTTTTAATTGGAAGCCTTTAATTCATCCATTATTGTAACATGTTCCACTGTATTTCAAAAGAAGTGAATAGGTACTTTCATAGCAATACTACCATCTTTAATTGCTGTTAATATAAACAGTTCCCTCAGGCTCCCTTTTATGTGCAATCAGAGACAGCGTCTATTATTTTTACCAGCACGTTTAAGCAGCTGTCGCACACTGATTTTGCTAACGCATTGAGTCTAACACATAGTATGCAATTTTACATGGCTGCACTCTTCAAACACACTCTAAACAAAACAAGCTGAGCATCTAATTAGCATATGGAGGCGCATAAAGCATTAGTTAATTAGTTTAGATAAAATTAATACTATAATGTTTATCTTCATAATCTCTTGATTGCCACAAATTAAAACATAGCTCTTATCCATGAGAGAATACCTAGGTAGGCTCAGTAGTATGTCTGAAAGTACCTAAGAATGAAAGTCATAAAAAATGTTTCAACAAACACAGAGAAGTAAATCTGACCTCAAAAGAATTTCATCCTGTTCCCTGGGACTACACAGACAAGCCTCACGGAATCCACTGACCCTTTTGGACGCTATAGTATTAAGTATATCATTAGAAACTGTATATTTTAAAATTATCTTAGATTCTGCAACCTTCAATATCCATTATGTATAATAGATCATCTTGATATCAATTATTGATTGATCAGTGCAGGAGCTCATTTATATACATCCCAAACAGGCCACAGCAAATTATCTATGAGACAAATGCTCAAAAGTCTCTTGACTATACAAGAATGTAAATTCTGCTGATAAAAATTACAATTTCCAGTGCTTTTAAAAGATTTATTTTAAGGCCTTTTGCAATGTTAATACATACAAATGACTGCAATGTCCATTACTTCATAAGTCTGGAGTTATATGACATCCCCAAATTACACTGCCTTGGACAGTAATCGGGACTCACTGGTTGAAAACCTCTGACAAACATCTACAATTCTCTATTTGTACAATAAAAACCCCAAATCCCCAAATCTCCACCTTTCCTGCCAATGTCATAATAAAAACTAATTAACAACAATTAGATCACCAAATTTTATGTACTTTCATCTTCCTCAAGATCTTCCTACTCTCTCTAGTACTCTTAAAGGGACACTGAACCCACATTTTTCCTTTTGTGATTCAGATAGGGCATGCAATTTTAAGCAACTTTCTAATTTACTTCTATTTTATAATAGGAGTAAATTAGAAAGTTGCTTAAAATATCATGCTTTATCTGAATCACGAAAGAAAAAAATTGGGTTCAGTGTCCCTTTAAGTAGACAATACATCACAAGTCAACCTCTCCCTGGAGAAAATGCCATCTTGATCCCATACACATAATGTATCCACTTTGCTTTATCCCAATATCATGTTTGTTTTCTCTAAAGGTATTTATATCACATTTATTGTAGAAAGAAATATTGATCTCTCCCTCTGCCTATCACATTCTTTACATCTACTGTATGTTTAAAATGGTCAGTTTCCCTTTAACACCTCTAATTCTGTATGTTATCTGTCCTTTTTTGTGTTACTCACAGTTACTTTTCCTTAGTGTCCCTTGTCAACTAGTAAAATTAGACCTTCTCTTCACACCCAAATAAAAACATTCTATGAACCCAGAGTATACTATAAAACTTAACCTTTATTGTACATACTTTAAAAAACAATAATATGAAATCATACACAGAGCAAAATATACCATTTAAACAGCATGTCGGACGCATTTTACAATAATTGACGTATTCATTGACTTTATGCAAATTGTAGATGAAAAACATAAATGATGCTAACCAAATAATTTCCTTTCCTTCTGTATAAGGAGAGTCCACGGCTACATTCCTTACTTGTGGGAAATACAGAACCTGGCCACAAGGAGGAGGCAAAGACACCCCAGCCAAAAACTTAAATACCTCCCCCACTTCCCTTATATCCCAGTCATTCTGCCAAGGGAACAAGGAACAGTAGGAGAAATATCAGGGTATAAAGGGTGCAAGAAGAAATAAACAAAAACTTAGGTCCGCCCAACGGAGAACACGGGCGGGGGCCGTGGACTTTTCTCATACAGAAGCTAAGGACATTATCTGGTAAGCATAATTTATGTTTTCCTTCTAAATATGAGGAGAGTCCACGGCTTAATTCTTTACTTGTGGGAAACATATAGCCAAGTTCTAGAGGACACTGAATTAAAACGGGAGGGTAAAAGGAGAGGTGGACCCTATTCTGAGTGCACCACAGCCTGCAATACCTTTCTCCCAAAAGTTGCTTCAGCCGAAGCAAAAACGTCAAACTTGTAAAATTTTGAAAAGGTATGTAAGCAGGACCAGGTAGCCGCCCTACATTCTTAAAGGCCCAAGAGGAAGCCACAGCTCTAGTTGAATGAGCAGTAATCCTCTGAGGTGGCTTATGTTCTGCTGTCTCATATGCTAAGCAAATAATACTCCTCAACCAAAAAGATAAGGAAGTGGAAGAGGCCTTCTGTCCTATACGCTTCCCAGAATAGACAACAAACAAAGAAGAAATATGTCTAAAATCCTTCGCAGCTTAAAGATAGAACTTCAAAGCCCGAACCACATCCAAATTATGAAGTAACGGTTCCTTTGAAGAAGAAGGATTAGGACAAAAGGAAGGAACCACAATCTCCTGATTGATGTTGCGATCAGAAACGACCTTAGGAAGAAAACCTAAACCAACATGAAGAACAGTCTTATCAGCATGAAAAACTAGGTAAGGAGGCTCCCATTGCAAGGCAATCATCTCAGAGACTCTGCGCGCCGAAGCAATAGCCAGTAGAAAAAGAACCTTCCAAGACAGTAATTTAATGTCAACCTAATGCATAGGCTCAAACGGAGCCCTCTTCAAAAACGAGATTTAAACTCCAAGGAGGAGCGGTAGATCTAAACACAGGCCTGATTCTAGCTAGACCCTGAACAAAAGACTGATCAGGAAGCTCAGCGAGCCTCTTGTGCAATAAAACAGATATAACCAAAATCTGTCCCTTTAGGGAACTAGCAGAAAGGCCCTTCTCTAGACCATCCTGGAGAAAGGAAAGAATCCTGGAAACCTTGACCTTATGCCAGGGGAATCCACACTCTTCACACCAGAATAATAGGTCCTCCATACCTTATGATAGATGCGACGAGTGACCGGCTGTCGAGCTTGAATGAGAGTATTAATCACTATCTCAGAAAAACCTCTCTTGGCTAGGACTAAGCGTTCAATCTTCACGCAGTCAGCCTCAGAGAATCTAGATTTTGAAGAACAAAAGGACCCTGTTCCAGTAGATCCCTGCGACAAGGTAACCTCCATGGAGGAGATGAAGACATCCCCACCAGGTATGCAAACCACATACCTCGCGGCCACAATGGAGCAATTAGTATTGCCGAAGCTTGCTCCTGCTTGATGCGGGCCACTACACAAGGGAGAAGTGGTAACAGTAGAAAGATTTAAACTGGATTGAACCTCCAAGGCACTGCTAATTAATCTATTAGCTCCGCCTGAGGATCCCTGGACCGTGACCAGTATCTGGGTAGCTTTGTATAGAGCCGGGACGCCATGAGATCTAGCTCCGGCGTACCCCATCTATTTCAAATGTCCGCAAACACCTCAGGATGGAGCGACCATTCCCCCGGATGAAAGGATTGTCCACTGAGGAAACCCACTTCCCAGTTGTCCACACCCGAATGTGGATCGCTGACAGTGAGCAGTTGTGGGCCTCCGCCCATTCCAGAATCCAAGACTTCCTCCATTGCTAGGGAGTTCCTCGTTCCCTCCTTGATGGTTGATGCAAGCCACCGAGGTTATGTTGTCTGATTAGAATCTGATAAACTGGGACGAACCCAGAAGAGACCAAGCCTTTAAAGCATTGAAGATCGCTCAAACTTCCAAAATGTTGATCGGGAGGAGAGATTCCTCTCGAGTCTACAGGCCCTGTCCCTTCCTGGCACCCCAAACAACTCCCCATCCTGATAGACTTGCGTCCGTAGTCACAATCTCCCAGGATGGTCTCAAGAAGGATGTCCCTTGGGACAGGTGATCTGGACAGAGCCACCAAGAGAGTGATTATCTCGACCGGGTGTCCAAAGAAATCTGTTGCGACAGATCCGAGTGGTCAGCGTTCCACTGACTCAGCCTGTACAGCTGAAGAGGTCTGAGATGGAATCTGGCAAATGGAATGATGTCTATGCTGGACACCAAGAGCCCAATTACCTCCATACACCGGGCCACAGAGGGCCTTAAGGAGGTCTGTAGGGCAAGACAATTGGAAGTTAGCTTGTAACATCTCTGGTCTGTAAGAAATATCCTCATGGATATGGAGTCTATTATAGTACCCAGGAATTCCACCCTGGTACTGGGAACAAGAGAACTCTTTACTAAGTTTATCTTCCATCCATGAGATCGAAGAAGAAATAGAAGAGCTTTTGAATGATCCTCTGCCAGCCGACAGGTGGTTGCCTGAACCAGGATGTCGTCTAAGTATGGCACTACTGCTATATTTCTGGTTCTCGCCACTGCGAGCAGAGCCCCCCAGAACCTTCGTAAAGACTCTTGGGGCAGTAGCTAGACCAAATGGAAGTGCAACAAACTGGAAGTGCTGTTCCAAGAACGCAAATCTTAGGAACTTGTGGATTGGAACGTGAAGGTAAGCATCCTTCAAGTCTATTGTAGTCATGAACTGTCTTTCCTGAACTAAGGGCAGAATGGACCTTACCGTCTCCATCTTCAACAATGGGACCGACAGGAAATTGTTTAAGCACTTTAGGTCCAGAACTAGGCGAAAAGTTCCCTTCTTCTTTGGGACCACAAAAACATAAATTATGCTTACTTGATCATTTTATTTCAATCGAGGGGAAGAGAGTCCATGGCTTCATTCATTATTAGTGGGTATTAAGAACCTGGCCACCAGGAGGAGGCAAAGACACCCCAGCCAAAGGCTTAAATACCTCCCTCACTGGAAATAAAATTATCAGGTAAGCATAATTTATATTTTCCATCTAAAGGGGAGGAGAGTCCACGGCTTCATTCATTACTAGTGGGAACATATACCAAGCTCTAGAGGACTGAATGAAACCGGGAGGGTAAAAGGCAGACCCTTAATCTGAGGGCACCACAGCCTGTAGAACCTTTCTCCCAAAAACCGCTTCCACAGAAGCAAAAACGTCAAATTTGTAAAACTTAGTGAAGGTATGCAAGGAGGACCAGGTAGCCGCCTTGCAAATCTGCTCCATAGAAGTCTCATTCTTGAAGGCCCAAGATGAAGCTACCGCTCTAGTGGAATGAGCGTAATCCTCTGAGGAGGCTTATGTCCCGCTGTCTCATAGGCCAAGGGGATCAGGCTCCTCAGCCAAAAAGACAAAGAAGTAGCAGAAGCACTCTGACCCCTGCGCTTCCCTGAATACACAACAAAAAGAGAGTTAGATTGTCTGAAATCCTTTGTGGCCTGAAGATAAAATTTCAAGGCACGAACTACGTCCAGATTATAAAGTAACCTCTCCTTAGGAGAAGAAGGATTAGGACATAAAGAAGGAACAACTATCTCCTGATTGATGTTCCGGTTAGACACCACCTTGGGGAGAAACCCCACATCAGTGCGAAGAACAGCCTTATTCGCATGAAACACCAGATAAGCGGGATCATATTGCAAGGCCGCCAGCTCAGAAACTCTGCATGCTGATGCAATGGCCAACAGAAAGAGAACCTTCCATGATAGAATTTTTATGTCAAGAGAATGCATAGGTTCAAACTCTCTTCATGGACTGTGATGCACTCTGTTACCTTGTCATATGGCTCAAATGGGGCTATGCTGGCCCTTGGCAACTCTCTTCATGGACTGTGATGCACTCTGTTACCTTGTCATACGGTTGCGCCCTATCTGGACGATATTCTGGTTCAGGTGCCGTGATACCATCTGTCAGAGGTCCACACCAGGGTCCTCACGGTTGGAGAATCAATTTCGAGAAGAGTTCTCTGGTTCCCAATACCAGAGTGGAGTTCTTGGGCAAAATCATAGACTCAGTGTTCATGAAGATCTTTCTCACGGACAAGCAACGCACAAAGATGGCGTCTACCTGTCTTGCCCTTCAGTCTACAGGTTTCATCTCAGACCTCTTCAATTGTGCATGTTGAGACAGTGGAACGGCGATCATTCTGATCTGTCGCAGCCGATACACATGGATGCACGGACTCAGATTTCCCTCTCCTGGTGGATCCACCCGTAACGCCTGTCCTTGGGGACATCCTTCCTGAGACTAACCTGGGAGATTGTTACCACGGACGCGAGTCTGGCGGGATGGGGAGCTGTTTGGGCTGCCAGTATGGCACAGGGGAAGTGGCCTCGCTTAGAGTCCCTTCTTCCAATAAATATTCTGTAGCTTTGAGCGATCTACAACTCTCTGGAAGCGTGGCCTCGTCTGAGAGACTTCAGCTTTATCAGATTCCATACGGACGATATCACCTCGGTGGCTTACATCAACCACTAGGGGGCACAAGGAGCTCCCTGGCAATGAGGGAGGTGTCTCGGATACTGGCTGTTTGCTCTCTGCGATCCACGATGGAGCTGTTTGCTCTCTGCGATGGACAACTGGGAGACGGATTTTCTCAGCAGGCAGACTTTTCACCCGGGGAATGGTCTCTTCACCCTGAGATGTTAGCGGAGATCTGTCTCAGATAGGGGACACCAGAGATCGACCTCATGGCATCCAGATTGAACTGCAAGCTTCCCCGATACGAATACTTCTTGTGCTGCTTAGACTTGTTTCAAGCTTGAGCAGGCTTCCAGGCACTCTTGGATTGGTTCGCTTTCGCGGTGGGCTGTTGGCGCTGCGCCTTATCCCCACGAAAGGGACGAAAATTAGTACTCTTAGGCTTCGCCTTCTTATCCTAGGGAAGGAAAGCACCCTTGCCTCCTGTAACCGTGGATATGATAAGAGTCCAGACCTGGACCGAACAGGATCTTGCCCTCGAAAGGCAAAGACAACAGCCTCGTCTTAGAGGTCATGTCCGCCGACCAAGATTTTAGCAACAGAGCTCTGCATGCTAGAACCGAAAAACCTGACAACTTGGCATTCAGGCGGATAATCTGCATATTAGCGTCACAAATGAAAGAATTGGCCAACTTTAGAGCCTTAATCTTCTCCTGCACCTCTTTGAAAGAGGGTTCACCCTCAATCATATCAAATAATGCATCGCACCAATATGACGCAGCTCCAGCAACCGCGTCTACCGCCGCTGCCGGTTGAAAAACAAACCCCGTGTGTTGAAACATCTTTCGCAACATGTTTTCCAACTCTAGCTGGGCCTCTGGGAGGGGGAAAAGCTTTTTAAATTGAGAAGGGGAAAAGGAAGAACCTAATCGCTCCCACTCATTCTTAATAATGTCCGCCATCTTGACAGGAACCGGGAAGGTCTGGGGAACCACCCTGTCCTCGTAAACCTTATCCAACTTAGGAATAGAGGGCTCCTCTGGTAGTTTGGGTTCCGGAACCTCTAAGGTAGCCAGCACTTGCTTTAACAAAAAACGCAAGTTCTCCATTTTAAACCGAAAACCGTGTTCCTCCGCTGCCAGAGGTTTAGATTACACAGACTCCGACCCCGAAAGGGCCTCTTCCGATGCATCTGATTGGGCCTCGTCATCATACCACCTCTCTGTGGCATCCAACAGACGGGGGTCGGGCCGCTATGAAAAGCTCTATGCTTGCGCTTAGCAGAACGAGGCAAAGCATGGATCACCTTAGCGACTGCCGTTTTAAGCTGGTCCGCAAAGTCTGGCGGCCAAGCAATTTCCCCCGAAGGGGTAACAGTCGGACCCTGGGGCACTGCATGTGGTATAGGGGACGCCAATAGGGAACGCACCTCACGGAACGGAGACCCCTCAGAGGTGGACGGCTCAGTAGTGCTAGACATTGTCTTATATTTGGAAGTCGTAGCCTTCTCAAGGCATGTGGAACACAGTTGCGCAGGCTGGTCTACCAAAACCTAACAATAAACACAGGTATAAGACTTGGATAAAGAGGGAGTACCCTCTAACGCGTCAGAATCCTCCATAGCTTTTAGAAAAAAGACTAGAACAGGCACCTTTTTAACCACCAATTGCTGGGGCACTGACCACCTCCTATGACCCGGACTCAGAAACCACTTTGTCTCCTCGGTCGCAGATCAGACCGGAAGTGAAGAAGCCCCACCCGGTCACAAGGATGACTATGCAGGACCACCCCTGCCGAAGAGAAAGCGTGCCTAAACCGCGCAAAACTCCCCTCATAGGAATATTACTCCTTGATTCTATAAAGAGAAAGGCGCCACACTGTGGCCCTGCGTCTGTGTTATCATTATGTAAAAATGAAACGATCTTACCAGAATCTACGCCATGGAACAGGAACACAGCCCTTAAAGTGTGACAAGCAGTAGCTGCGCTCTTGACATGGACTTGAGAGAAGAAAGCAATCTGCAAAACTCACCAACACCGATTGCTAAAGGAGCTGTTAATATGAGTCGGGATGGTGTCGCAAAGGGAAGCTCCCCCTGCATCTCGGGACTCTAACGTTCACCCAGGCTCTTAAGTTGAGAAGCTTAAAGGGCTACTTAAACTCCTGTCCCATAGCGAAGGGTAGAACCCCTCATAAGAGACCTCCGATATTCCTGCACCTCTCTGCCACCTCCTGTGACGAAAGGCAAACAAAGACTGGGGGATGAGGGGAGTGGGGGAGGTATTTAAGCCTTTGTCTGGGGTGTCTTTGCCTCCTCCTGGTAGCCAGCTTCTTAATTCCCACTAGTAATGAATTAAACCGTGGACTCTCCTCCCCTTTAGATGGAAAAGGTTTGAGTAGTATCCCAGACCTCTCTCTGCTAGAGGTACCAGTACAATTACTTCCAGAGAGGAGAGATCTTTCACGCACCCTAGAAAGGCCTCTCGTTTTTCTGGCCTTGAAGGCAGGATTGACAAGAGAAATCTGCCTCTGGGTGGATGAGATTTCAAACCTATCCTATATACCTGAGCGATGACCTCCAGGACCACAGGGTCTTGCACATCCCCCAGCAAAGCCTCCAAAAAGAGAGAAAGTCTGCCCCCTACACAATCCAGAGACGGATCACGGGCTGCCCCCTCATGCCGACTTTGACTCTGTGGGCTTTTTGCTCTACTTGGATTTATTCCAAGACTGAGTCGGTTTCCAAGTTCCCTTGCACTGTTCAGGCTTCGCGGAGGGCTGCTGGCGTTGGGATTTATTTGAACGAAAGGAACAAAAATTAGGACCTTGTCCCTTAGGTTGGTTCGTCTTATCCTGCGGTAAAAAGGCACCTTTGCCTCCAGTGACTGTGGATATCAGTGTCCAGGCCTGGACCAAAAAGAATCTTCCCCTTAAATGGAAGGTAAAGAAGTCTAGATTTTGAAGTCATGTCCGTAGACCAAGACTTCTGCCAGAGTGCCCAACGGGCTAGAACAGACAAACCTGACGCCTTGGCATTCAGGTGAATAATCTGCATATTTGCATCACAAATAAAAGAATTAGCTACCCTCAAGACCTTAATTCTTTCCTGAATCGTGTCAAGGGGACCTTCCACCTTGATCAATTCAGATAAAGAGTCGCACCAATAGGTAGCGGCTCCAGTCACCGCAGCAACCATTGCTGCCGGTTGAAACAAATATTCTGTGTGCTGAAACATATTTCTCAACAGAGTTTCTAGCTTCTTATCCATGGGCTCTTTAAACAATTAACTATCCTCAAGCGGGATAGTAGTGCGTTTAGCAAGCGTGGAGATAGCGCCATCCACCTTAGGGACGGAACCTCACAACTCCAATTGAGAGTCCGGAACCGGGAATAATTTCTAAAAGGAAGAAGAAGGGAAAAAAGAAGAACCAAGTCTTTCCCATTCATTCTTAATAATATTCGCCATCTTTACGGGAACTGGGAAAGTCTGTGGTACAACCCTTTCCTCTAGTTTAGGAATACAAGGTTCCTCAGGTAATTTTGGTTCTGGAACCTCTAAGGTAGCCAAAACTTCCTTTAAAAGAAAGCGTAAGTGTTCAATCCTAAATCTAAAGTCTGGTTCCTCCACAGCTGGAGGCTTAGAGGCAGCAGATTCTGACCCATAAAGAGCATCCTCTGAAGTATCAGAGGACGTCTTCATCAGCGGATAATCTTGTATCAGATAAATCCAATAAGTTAGTAGATGACCCCTGGGAATGATAGCAATATTGGCCTTTCGCTTGCGCTTAGCAGGGCGAGGTAAAGCACTGAAGGCCGCAGACACTGCCAATTGTAGCTGTTCAGTAAAGTCTGGCGGGAAGAGGGCCCCTCCAGACGGATAAGCAATGGGAAGCTGCATGTGTAATAGGAGATGACTGCAGGGAACGCACCTCAAGGGACGGAAACTCCTCAGAGGTGGACGGCTCAGTGGTACTAAACATATTGTCTTTCTTAGATATAATTACTTTATCAAGGCATGTGGAACATAATTGAGCAGGCGGATATACTGTAGCCTCCTCACAATATAGACAGTTATTAGACTTAGGTAAAGAGGGAGTACCCTCTAACGTATCAGAGTCCTCCATAGCTTGTGCTTATAAGATGGACTATAGAAAAAGATAAATGGCACCTTTATACCCCCAATGGCTGGGGCACTCACCACCTCCTATGACCAAGGCCCCACAGAGAAACTGCTTTGTCTCCAGTAATGCACGGTCAGGAAAGAGGAAATCGGTATGACCACACCCGGTCACGTGGTGCGCCATGCAGGACCGCCCCTGCTACAAGAAAAAGCGTGCTAAACTTAACAGGCTGCGTAGCTAACCAAAATGAAAGTAAAACCTGAATGTTCCAACATCTACCTAAGCCTCATCTCACACATGTTGCAGCATAAAACATAATAAAGCAAATTATGCGATAAATCCCCCCTGTTCAATAATCCCCATTCCGGAGATATTAACCCTTGATTCCATACAGATAAAAGGAGTCACACTGTGACCCTATCTTCTTGCGTTATTATATGTGCATAAAAAATGAAACAATCTTACCGGAATCTCTGCCGTGGAACAGACACACAGCCTCTCAAGTGTGACAGCCTTGTAGCATCGCAGTGAAACTCGTCAACACTGATTGCTTAGGAGCTGTTAATACGAGTCTGGATGGGTTCGCAGAAAGACTCTTCCTGCATCTCCAGACCCTAACATTCGTCAATGCTCTCACTGAGAGGCTGACAAGACTACGTAAAACTCTGGTCCCATTGCGAAGGGTATTACCCTCCATAAGGAACTACTCCGTATCTTCTGACACTTCTCTGCTAACCTCCTGTGACGAAAGGCAAAGAATGACTTGGATATGAGGGAAGTAGAAGAAGTATTTAAGCCTTTGGCTGGGGTGTCTTTGCCTCCTCCTGGTGACCAGGTTCTGTATTTCCCACAAGTAATGATTGAAGCTGTGGACTCTCCTCATATTAAAAAGGAAAAGGTAGCTTGTGGTGCTTATTTAATTTTAAATGTTGTATAGCAATTAGTATACTGCCTACAATTGATATACAGTTTTCCAATTTACAGTTGAACTTCAGACATTTATTTTATATCAACAACTGAGTCTTCTCTATCTCTTCCTGGTGTCTAATATCTACTCAACATATCCAAAACTGCTTTAAAATTAACTACTCTTTCCAAAGTACCATCTACGTGACCTTGCTCTCTTTTTATCAGAAACCCTAATTATATCTACAACCCACTGAGCAACCTCTGTTCTGACCTACTTTTAAATTTCACATGGACCATCTACGATTGCTAACCGCACTGATAAAGCATCACTGAGATACTGCCTTTCCAAGCCAAACATCCTACAAAAGATAGCTTCTCATAATCTCCTCACAAAAATCTTTCCTACTTCTGGGAAAAAAAAAACATTCTCCCTTTTGTCATTGACTGTTGTTCATCCACTGCCATTCACTGTAAATCCCTAAGGTAACATAAATTATGCTTACCTGATAATTTTATTTCCATCGTGGGGAGGAGAGTCCACGGCTTCATTCATTACTTGTCGGAATTAAGAACCTGGCCACCAGGAGGAGGCAAAGACACCCCAGCCAAAGGCTTAAATACCTCCCCCAATCCCCTCATCCCCCAGTCATTCTGCCGAGGGGACAAGGAACTGTAGGAGAAATATCAGGGTATAAATGATGCCAGAAGAATATATTAAATTTAGGTCTGCCCATCGGAGATACGGGCGGGGGCCGTGTACTCTCCTCTCCACGATGGAAATAAAATTATCAGGTAAGCATAATTTATGTTTTCCATCTAAAGGGGAGGAGAGTCCACGGCTTCATTCATTACTTGTGGGAACATATACTCAAGCTTTTAGAGGACATTGAATGAAACCGGGAGGGTAAAAGGCAGACCCTTAATCTGAGGGCACCACAGCCTGTAGAACCTTTCTCCCAAAAATCGCTTCCTCAGAAGCAAAAACGTCAAATTTGTAAAACTTAGTGAAGGTATGCAAGGATGATCAGGTAGCCGCCTTGCAAATCTGCTTCATTTTTGAAGTCCCAGGATGAAGCTACCGCTCTAGTGGAATGAGCCATAATCCTCTGAGGAGGCGTATATCCCGCTGTCTCATAAGCCAAGCGGATCAAGCTCCTCAGCCAAAAAGACAAAGAAGTAGCAGAAGCCCTATGACCCCTGCGCTTCCCTGAATATACAACAAAAAGAGATTTAGATTGTCTGAAATCCTTCGTGGCCTGAAGATAGAATTTCAAAGCATGAACCACATCCAGATTATGAAGTAACCTCTCCTTAGGAAAAGAAGGGTTAGGGCATAAAGAAGGAACAACTATCTCCTGATTGATGTTACGGTTAGATACCACCTTGGGTAGAAACCCCAAGCCTGTGCGAAGAACAGCGAAGAACAGCCTTATCCGCATGAAACACCAGATAAGGGGGCTCATATTGCAAAGCCGCCAGCTCAGAGACTCTGCGTGCCGATGCAATGGCCAACAGAAAGAGAACCTTCCAAGAGAGATCCTTTATGTCAAGAGAATGCATAGGCTCAAACGGAACACTCTGTAAGACCTTAAGAACCAAGTTTAAGCTCCAAGGTGGAGCAGCCTGCCTAAAATCAGGCCTGATTCGAGACAGAGCCTGAACAAAAGATTGGATGTCAGTGAGATCCGCAAGTCTCCTATGCAACAGAACAGATAAAGCCGAAATTTGTCCTTTTATAGAACTAGCGGGGAGACCCTACTCCAAACCCTTTTGGAGAAAGAACAAAATCCTGGATACCCTCACCTTGTGCCAAGGGTAGCCATGAATCTCACACTAGGACAAGTAAGTCCTCCACACTATATGATAGATGCGTCGAGTGACCGGCTTTCTTGCCTGAACTAGAGTGTCAAACCCCTTTTTGCCAAGACTAAGCGTTCAATCTCCACGCAGTCAGCCTCAGAGAATCTAGATTTTGATGTTGAAAAGGACCCTGCTCCAGCAGATCCCTGTGATAGGGTAACCTCCACGGCGGAGAGGATGACATCCCCACCTGATCTGCAAACTACGTCCTCCTCGGCCACGACTGAACAATCAAACTGGAAGACACTCTCTCCCATTTTATACGAGCCACTACACAAGGAAGAAACGGTAAAGGAGGAAATATGTATACTAGACCGAACACCCAAGGCATCGCTAATGCGTCTATCAGCTCCGCCTGGGGGTTCCTCAACCTCGATCCGTATTGGGGAAGCTTGCAATTCAACCTTGACGCCATGAGATCGATCTCCGGCATCCCCCATCTGAGGACAGATCTCCGCAAACACTTTGGGTTGAAGATACCATTCCCCCGGATGAAAAGTCTGCCTGCTGAGAAAATATGCTTCCCAGTTGTCCACACCCGGGATGTGGATCACAGAGCGCGAACAGTTGTGGGTCTCAGCCCACTCCAGGATCCGAGACACCTCCCTCATTGACAGGGAGCTCCTCGTGCCACCCTGGTGGTTTATGTAAGCCACCAAGGTAATATTGTCCGTCTGGAACCTCATAAAGCTGAAGTCCCCCAGACGAGGCCACACCTTCAGAGCATTGTAGATCGCTCAAAGCTCCAGAATATTTATTGGAAGAAGAGACTCTAAGTGAGACCACTTCCCCTGTGCCATCCTGGCACCCCAAACAGCCTCCACCCCGCCAGATTCGCGTCTGTGGTAGCAATCTCCCAGTACGGTCTCAGGAAGGATGTTCCCATGGACAGGTGATCTGGGCGGATCCACCAGGAGAGGAAAAACCGAGTCCGCGCATCCATGTATATCGGCTGTGACAGATCAGAATGATAGCCATTCCACTGTCTCAACATGCACAATTGAAGAGGTCTGAGATGAAACCTGGTGAATGGAATGATGTCCATGCTGGACACCATGAGCCCAATCATTTCCCTGCACTGAGCTACAGATGGTCTCACTGTAGACTGAAGGGCAAAACAGGTAGATGCCATCTTTGTGCGTCGCTTGTCCCTGAGAAGGATCTTCACGTACACAGAATCTATGATCGTGCCCAAGAACTCCACCTTGGTATTGGGAACCAGAGAACTCTTTGAGATTGATCCTCCAACCGTGAGATCGAAGTAACTGCAGCAGGACCCTTGTGTTGGCCACTACCAGATGGAATGACGGCGCCTGAACCAGGATGTCGTCCAGGTAGGGCACACCGCGATGCCTTGGGATCTGGCTACTGCTAGAAGGGCCCCCAGGACCTTCGTGAAGACTCTCGGGGCCATCTCCAGACCGAAGGGGAGAGCCACGAACTGGAAATGCTGATCCAGAAAAGCAAATCTGAGGAAACTGAAATGGTCCCTGTGAATCGGAACATGAAGATAGGCATCCTTCAAGTCTATAGAGGTCATGAGCTGCCCCTCTTGAACTAAGGGCAGAATTGATCTGATTGTTTCCATTTTGAACGATGGAACGGACAGGAACTTGTTTAAACATTTAAGGTCCAGAATCAGGTGGAGCATGCCCTCCTTCTTCGGGACCACAAACAAATTGGAGTAATACCCTAGACCCCTTTCTGCATGGGGTACTGGTACGATAACCCCTAGAGCAGAGATCCAGAAAGGCCTCTCTTTTTTCTGGCCTTGAAGACAGGTTTGACAGAATTAATCTGCCCCTGGGCGGAGAGGACTTGAACCCTATCCTGTAACCCTGGGCGACTACCTCCAGAACCCAGGGGTCCTGGACGTCCTGCAACCAGTCGTCTAATAATAGAGACAATCTGCCCCCCACTCGGTCCGCAGACCAGTCGGGGTCCACCCCTTCAAGCGGACTTAGTCCCGGCGGGCTTCTTGTTCTGCTTAGACTTGTTCCAGGCTTGGGCAGGCTTCCAGGCACCATTAGGTTGGTCCGTTTTCGCTGAGGGCTGTTGGTGCTGCGCCTTATCTTTCGTAACATGTTTTCCAACTTTTTATCCATAGGCTCCTTGAACTATCCTCTAAAGGAATCGTTGTGCGCTTAGCTAGCGTGGAGATGGCCCCATCCACCTTGGGAATGGTTCCCCAAAACTCCAGCTGGGCCTCCGGGACGGGGAAAAGATTTTTAAAATGAGAAGAGGGGGAAAAGGAAGAACCTAACCGCTCCCACTTGTTCTTTATAATATTCGCCGTCTTGACGGGCACCGGGGAAAGTCTGGGAAACCGCCCTGTCCTCGTAGACCTTATCTAATTTACGAATGGAGGGCTCTTCTGGAAGCTTCAACTCCGGAACCTCCAAAGTAGCCAGTACTTGGTTTAGTAAGTAACTCAAGTTCTAAATCTTAAACCTAAAACCAGGCTCCTCATCTACCGGAGGTTTAGATTACACAGACTCCAACCACGAAAGGGCCCCTTCTGAAGCGTCGAAAAGGACCTTGTCATCGCACCACCCCTCCGGGGACGGGCCACTATGAAAAGCTCTTTGCTTGCGCTTAGCAGAACACGGCAAAGCATGGATCACCTTAGCGACTGCCGTTTCAAGCTGATCCATAAAATCAGACGGCCAAGCAATTTCCCCCAAAGGGGTAACAGTCGGACCCTGGTGCGCTGCATATGGGATAGGGGATGCCATTAGGGAACGCACCTCACGGGACGGTGACCCCTCAGAGGTGGACGGCTCAGTAGTGCTAGACATTCTCTTATGTTTGGAAGTCGTAGCCTTCTCAAGGCATGTGGAACACAGTTGCGCAGGCTCGTCTACCAAAACCTCACAATAAACACAGGTATAAGACTTAGTTAAAGAGGGAGTAACCTCTAACGCGTCAGAATCCTCCATAGCTTTTAGAAACAGATAAGACAGGCACCCTTATCACCACCAATGGCCAGGGCACTCACAACCTCCTTTGACCCGGACTGCAGAAGCCGTTTCGTCTCCTCCGTCGCAGATCAGACCGGAAGTGAAGAGGCCCCATCCGGTCACAAGGATGACTATGCAGGACCGCCCCTGCCGAGTAGAAAACATGCCAGAAAAAGAGCGCACAAAAACTCTCGGAGAGAACCTGTCAGTTCCACAAAAAATGCCAGAGCCGCTTCCTTGCACGTAACATAGCAATCACACAAAAAACTTATCATGTACAAAACCATCCTGTTCCATAACCCCCTTATAGGAATATAAACCCTTGATTCTATAAAGATAAAGGTGCCACACTGTGGCCCTGTCTTCTGCGTTATCATGATATAAAATTTGAAACGATCTTACCAGAATCTACGCCGTGGAACAGGAACACGGCCCTTCAAGTGTGACAGGTGATAGCTGCGCTCCTGACATGTACTTGAGAAAAGAACACAATCTGCTGATTGCTGTAGGAGCTGTTAATATGAGTCGGGATGGTGTCGCAAAGGGAAGCTCCCTCTGCATCTCCGGACTCTAACTTTCACCCAGGCCCTCAACCGAGAAGCTTGAAGGGCTACTTAAACTCCTGTCCCATAGGAAAGAGTAGAACCCCTCATAAGAGACCTCCGATTTTCCGGCACCTCCTGTGACAAAAGGCAAATAATGACTGGGGGATGAGGGGAGTGAGGGAGGTATTTAAGCCTTTGGCTGGGGTGTCTTTGCCTCCTCCTGGTGGCCAGGTTCTTAATTCCCACAAGTAATGAATGAAGCCGTAGACTCTCCTCCCCTTTATATGGAAAAGGGTATTTATAGAGATCTGAAATCTTGGATAGTTTTTCCTATAATAAATTATTTTTAAACACAGGTATCCGTGTGGAATGTTCTTGGCACATCTTGACAACATTTTTGGCCTACAGAACATCTCCTGTTGGTTATCTTTGTAAGAGCACTAGTGTTTGTCCCAAGGAACCCTTAATGGTCACATATAAATGTATTAGAGGTTTTTGTTTGTGTCTTTAAATTGATGTTCATGTGCTAAAAGAAAATAAAAAACATAATTTATGCTTACCTGATAAATTCCTTTCTCCTGTAGTGTAGTCAGTCCACGGGTCATCCATTACTTATGGGATATTAACTCCTCCCTAACAGGAAGTGCAAGAGGATCACCCAAGCAGAGCTGCTATATAGCTCCTCCCCTCTACGTCACACCCAGTCATTCGACCGAAAACCAAACGAGAAAGGAGAAACTATAGTGTGCAGTGGTGACTGGAGTATAATTTAAAATTTAGACCTGCCATAAAAAACAGGGCGGGCCGTGGACTGACTACACTACAGGAGAAAGGAATTTATCAGGTAAGCATAAATTATGTTTTCTCCTGTTAAGTGTAGTCAGTCCACGGGTCATCCATTACTTATGGGATACCAATACCAAAGCTAAAGTACACGGATGATGGGAGGGACAGGCAGGATCTTTACACGGAAGGAACCACTGCCTGAAGAACCTTTCTCCTAAAAACAGCCTCAGAAGAAGCAAAAGTGTCAAATTTGTAAAATTTGGAAAAAGTATGAAGAGAAGACCAAGTTGCAGCCTTGCAAATCTGTTCAACAGAGGCCTCATTCTTAAAGGCCCACGTGGAAGCCACAGCTCTCGTAGAATGAGCTGTAATTCTTTCAGGAGGCTGCTGTCCAGCAGTCTCATAGGCTAAACGTATTATGCTACGAAGCCAAAAAGAGAGAGAGGTAGCAGATGCTTTTTGACCTCTCCTCTGTCCAGAATAAACTACAAACAGGGAAGAAGTTTGGCGAAAATCTTTAGTTCCCTGTAAATAAAATTTCAGGGCACGGACTACATCTAGATTGTGCAGAAGTCGTTCCTTCTTTGAAGAAGGGTTAGGGCACAATGATGGAACAACAATCTCTTGATTGATATTCTTGTTAGTGACTACCTTAAGTAAGAACCCAGGTTTAGTACGCAGAACTACCTTGTCTGAATGAAAAATCAGATAAGGAGAATCACAATGTAAGGCCGATAACTCAGAGACTCTACGAGCCGAGGAAATAGCCATTAAAAACAGAACTTTCCAAGATAACAGCTTGATATCAATGGAATGAAGGGGTTCAAACGGAACACCCTGTAAAACGTTAAGAACTAAGTTTAAGCTCCACGGTGGAGCAACAGTCTTAAACACAGGCTTAATCCTGGCCAAAGCCTGACAAAAAGCCTGAACGTCTGGAACTTCTGACAGACGTTTGTGTAAAAGGATGGACAGAGCTGAGATCTGTCCCTTTAAAGAACTTGCAGATAGACCCTTTTCTAGACCTTCTTGTAGAAAAGACAATATCCTAGGAATCCTGACCTTACTCCATGAGTAACTCTTGGATTCGCACCAGTGTAAATATTTACGCCATATCTTATGGTAGATTTTCCTGGTAACAGGTTTCCTAGCCTGTATTAAGGTATCAATTACTGACTCCGAAAATCCACGCTTTGATAAAATCAAGCGTTCAATCTCCATGCAGTCAGCTTCAGAGAAATTAGATTTTGATGTTTGAAAGGACCCTGAATTAGAAGGTCCTGTCTCAGAGGCAGCGACCAAGGTGGACAGGATGACATGTCCACTAGATCTGCATACCAGGTCCTGCGTGGCCACGCAGGCGCTATTAGAATCACCGATGCTTTCTCCTGTTTGATCCTAGCAATCAATCGAGGAAGCATCGGGAAGGGTGGAAACACATAAGCCATCTTGAAGGTCCAAGGTGCTGTCAGAGCATCTATCAGGACCGCTCCCGGGTCCCTGGATCTGGACCCGTAACAATGAAGCTTGGCGTTCTGGCGAGACGCCATGAGATCCATATCTGGTTTGCCCCAACGTTGAAGTATTTGGGCAAAGACCTCCGGATGAAGTTCCCACTCCCCCGGATGAAAAGTCTGGCGACTTAGGAAATCCGCCTCCCAGTTCTCCACGCCTGGGATGTGGATCGCTGACAGGTGGCAAGAGTGAGACTCTGCCCAGCGAATTATCTTTGAAACTTCCATCATCGCTAGGGAACTCCTTGTCCCTCCCTGATGGTTGATGTAAGCCACAGTCGTGATGTTGTCCGACTGAAACCTGATGAACCTCAGAGTTGCTAACTGAGGCCAAGTCAGAAGGGCATTGAGAACTGCTCTCAATTCCAGAATGTTTATTGGAAGGAGACTCTCCTCCTGAGTCCATGATCCCTGAGCCTTCAGGGAATTCCAGACAGCGCCCCAACCTCGTAGGCTGGCGTCTGTTGTTACAATTGTCCAGTCTGGCCTGCTGAAGGGCATTCCCCTGGACAGATGTGGCCGAGAAAGCCACCACAGAAGAGAATCTCTGGTCTCTTGATCCAGATTCAGCATAGGGGACAAATCTGAGTAATCCCCATTCCACTGACTTAGCATGCACAATTGCAGCGGTCTGAGATGCAGGCGTGCAAAAGGTACTATGTCCATTGCCGCTACCATTAAGCCGATTACCTCCATGCATTGAGCCACTGACGGATGTGGAATGGAATGAAGGATCCGGCAAGCATTTAGAAGTTTTGTTAACCTGTCCTCTGTCAGGTAAATCTTCATTTCTACAGAATCTATGAGAGTCCCTAAGAAGGGAACTCTTGTGAGTGGCAATAGAGAACTCTTTTCTTTGTTCACTTTCCACCCATGTGACCTTAGAAACGCCAGTACTAACTCTGTATGAGACTTGGCAGTTTGGAAACTTGATGCTTGTATCAGAATGTCGTCTAGGTACGGAGCTACCGATATTCCTCGCGGTCTTAGTACCGCCAGAAGAGAACCCAGAACCTTTGTAAAGATTCTTGGAGCCGTAGCTAACCCGAAGGGAAGAGCTACAAACTGGTAATGCCTGTCTAGGAAGGCAAACTTTAGATACCGGTAATGATCCTTGTGAATCGGTATGTGAAGGTAGGCATCCTTTAAATCCACTGTGGTCATGTACTGACCCCTTTGGATCATGGGTAAGATTGTCCGAATAGTTTCCATTTTGAACGATGGAACTCTTAGGAATTTGTTTAGGATCTTTAAATCCAATATTGGTCTGAAGGTTCCTTCTTTCTTGGGAACCACAAACAGATTTGAGTAAAACCCTTGTCCGTGTTCCGACCGCGGAACCGGATGGATCACTCCCATTAGTAAAAGATCTTGTACACAGCGTAGAAACGCCTCTTTCTTTATCTGGTTTGTTGACAACCTTGAAAGATGAAATCTCCCTTGTGGAGGAGAAGCTTTGAAGTCCAGAAGATATCCCTGAGATATGATCTCCAACGCCCAGGGATCCTGGACATCTCTTGCCCAAGCCTGGGCGAAGAGAGAAAGTCTGCCCCCCACTAGATCCGTTTCCGGATCGGGGGCCCTCACTTCATGCTGTCTTAGGGGCAGCAGCAGGTTTTCTGGCCTGCTTGCCCTTGTTCCAGGTCTGGTTAGGTTTCCAGCCTTGTCTGTAGCGAGCAACAGTTCCTTCCTGTTTTGGAGCAGAGGAAGTTGATGCTGCTCCTGCCTTGAAGTTACGAAAGGCACGAAAATTAGACTGTCTAGCCCTTGGTTTGGCTCTGTCTTGAGGCAGGGCATGGCCCTTACTTCCCGTAATGTCAGCGATAATTTCTTTCAAACCGGGCCCGAATAATGACTGCCCCTTGAAAGGTATGTTAAGCAATTTAGATTTAGAAGTCACATCAGCTGACCAGGATTTTAGCCACAGCGCTCTGCGCGCCTGAATGGCGAATCCGGAATTCTTAGCCGTAAGTTTAGTTAAGTGTACTACGGCATCAGAAATAAATTAATTAGCTAGCTTAAGGGCTTTAAGCTTGTGTGTAATCTCATCCAATGGAGCTGTGTCAAGGGTCTCTTCCAGAGACTCAAACCAAAATGCCGCCGCAGCCGTGACAGGCGCAATGCATGCAAGAGGTTGCAATATAAAACCTTGTTGAACAAACATTTTCTTAAGGTAACCCTCTAACATTTTATCCATTGGATCTGAAAAGGCACAGCTATCCTCCACCGGGATAGTGGTACGCTTAGCTAAAGTAGAAACTGCTCCCTCCACCTTAGGGACCGTTTGCCATAAGTCCCGTGTGGTGGCGTCTATTGGAAACATTTTTCTGAATATAGGAGGGGGTGAGAAAGGCACACCGGGTCTATTCCACTCCTTAGTAACAATTTCAGTAAGTCTCTTAGGCATAGGAAAAACGTCAGTACACGTTGGTACCGCAAAATATTTATCCAACCTACATATTTTCTCTGGGATTGCAACCGTGTTACAATCATTCAGAGCCGCTAACACCTCCCCTAGTAATACACGGAGGTTTTCCAGCTTAAATTTAAAATTTGAAATGTCTGAATCCAGTTTATTTGGATCAGATCCGTCACCCACAGAATGAAGCTCTCCGTCTTCATGTTCTGCAATTTGTGACGCAGTATCAGACATGGCCCTAGTATTATCAGCGCACTCTGTTCTCACCCCAGAGTGGTCTCGTTTACCCCTAAGTTCTGGCAATTTAGATAAAACTTCAGTCATAACATTAGCCATGTCTTGTAAAGTGATTTGTAATGGCCGCCCTGATGTACTTGGCGTTACAATATCACGCACCTCCTGAGCGGGAGATGCAGGTACTGACACGTGAGGCAAGTTAGTCGGCATAACTTCCCCTCGTTCTCTGGTGAATTTTGCTTAACTTGTACAGATTGGCTTTTATTTAAAGTAGCATCAATGCAATTAGTACATAAATTTCTATTGGGCTCTACCTTGGCCTTTGAACATATTGCACAAAGAGATTCCTCTGTGTCAGACATGTTTAAACAAACTAGCAATTAGACTAGCAAGCTTGGAAAATACTTTTCAAATGAATTTACAAGCAATAGAAAAAAACGTTACTGTGCCTTTAAGAAGCACACAAAAAAACTGTCACTTTGATATAACAATGAACCGGTTTAGTTATAGCAATCAATTTTTCATATGAAATGCATTAATTTAGCAAAGGATAGCACCCATCAGCAAATGGATTATTAACCCCTTAATACCAAAAAACGATTGACAAATCAAATAAAAACGTTTTTATCACAGTCAAAGCACAGTCTCACAGGTCTGCTGTGAGTGATTACCTCCCTCAAACTAGTTTTGGAGACCCCTGAGCTCTGTAGAGACGTCCTGGATCATGCAGGGAGAATAAGGAAGACTGTGACTGAATTTTTAATGCGTAGTAAAAGCGCCAAAATAGGCCCCTCCCACTCATAATACAGCAGTGGGGAAGCTCAGTAAACTGATTTTATTCAAAATAAACGACAGCCAAGTGGAAAAAAATGCCCATAAATTTTCACCAAGTACCTCAGAGAGAAAAACGATTAACCTGCCAGTAAACGTTTTAAATATATGAAATAATAATAAAAGCCTGTTGCTAGTCGCTATCACTGCAGAAAGGCTATAAGTTATATGTATACCGTATTTTCTTAGTGAAGTGCCATTCCCCAGAAATACTTTAGTGCCAACATACATACATAACAGCCTGATACCAGTTGCTACTACTGCATTTAAGGCTGTACTTACATTATATTGGTATTAGCAGTATTTTCTCAGTCAATTCCATTCCTTAGAAAATAATATACTGCAACATACCTCTTTGCAGGTGAACCCTGCCCGCTGTCCCCTGTTCTGAAGTTACCTCGCTCCTCAGAATGGCCGAGAACAGCAAATGGATCTTAGTTACGTCCGCTAAGATCATACACAAACTCAGGTAGATTCTTCTTCTAATACTGCCTGAGAAGAAACAACACACTCCGGTGCTGTTTAAAACAACAAACTTTTGATTGAAGTAATAAAAAACTAAATTTAATAACCACACTCCTCTCACACATCCTATCTATTAGTTAGGTGCAAGAGAATGACTGGGTGTGACGTAGAGGGGAGGAGCTATATAGCAGCTCTGCTTGGGTGATCCTCTTGCACTTCCTGTTAGGGAGGAGTTAATATCCCATAAGTAATGGATGACCCGTGGACTGACTACACTTAACAGGAGAAAGCACACACTTTGTTGGTTTCAAAATCAATGTGTACAACTTTAACTTATCTTTTTTCATGCAACAAAAATATTTTACTATGTCTATGTAGTGCCCTTTTGTAAGCATTATAGAAATATGAAAAAGCAGAATGATGAATTCTAGAAATGTTTTGAGTTGAACGTCCCTTTAAGTATTATCCTTCTTGATTCTCACATTCCAAATTTATAAAACCGCATCAGATGGCCTTGCTATCTGTTCCAACTTTATTTTAAAGGGATAAGAAAAATGTTGACGCTCTAATATAAAATGTTTTATTATGTATAGTAAAATAATTTGCAATGTTCTTTCATTATTTTCTTTTGCGCCCTTTTCCTGTAATTTACCTCTAAATTCTAGACAGTAATTGCTTGACAACTGTAAATCCAGTGATGTATTTAGGTTCTGTGCTGCCTTATACACATACACACAAAAATACAGACACACACAAACATATCTACTGCTGCAAAGCAAACAAAACTAAAGGCAATAGTTAAATAAATGAAAGGTTCAAAGTTAACTCTAAACTGTAAGCTCTATAGGCAACTCCGTGGACAAAATCTCCCATTCTATACCTCTAAAGTAAGTAACTGTAAATTTCTTACACAGATATAACCACCAGCAATCTTGCATACTGCGCCAGACATAGTGCAGGAAGATATAATAAAGACAGGTACCTTAAAGGGACAGTAAACAACAATTCATATAACTACATGTAACTGACACTTCTATAAAGAAGAATATACACAGATCCAGTATGAAACCTATTAGAAACTAACTTAGAATCTCCCATTTTTGCACGGTTAATGAGGTTAAGCTGGGACATTGAAAGGGGCTGGGAAAGAAAAAAGAGAAGACACTCCCCCTTCTGCATATTAAAAGACCCATTACACAAACAGGATCCAGGAGGATCGGTAAACGCACGTGTACATCTGATACTTTGGGGCATGGTTAGGAGTCTGAAAATCAGCACCATGTTTTGTAGATGGATCATCTACAAAACATTTATGCACAGAAAGATGTAGTGCACAATGTCCCTTTAATTACAACTGCGTGATGAGGCTGAGCTGCTCGAGTTTGTTCTGTGAGTTAGGACTCAGTGGTGGATAGTGTGATGTCACGTAGGAGAGGAGGAATACGCATGGCCAGTGAGCAGCCAAAAACAGGCCATCAAGCGCCTATTACCCACACTTGCAGCATGCTATTCTGGAAATTACTTTAACTTTGCATTTAACCCCCTTGCAGAGGTTAAAGACAAGCAATTGTGCAATAATAAAATGCCCTAACAAATTAAAACAAAAACATAAATTATGCTTACCTGATAATTTCCTTTTCTTCTGATGGAAAGAGTCCACAGCTGCATTCATTACTTTTGAGAAAAAAGAACATGGCCACCAGGAGGAGGCAAAGACAACCCAGCCAAAGGCATAAAAACTACTCCCACTCCCCTCATCCCCCAGTCATTCTGTCGAGGAACAAGAAACAGTAGAAGAAATATCAGGGTGAAAGGTGCCAGAAGAATATAAGGACGCCCCACATAAAATTACAGGTGGGATCTGTGGACTCTTTCCATCAGAAGAAAAGAAAATTATCAGGTAAGCATAATTTATAATTTTCTTCTTAAATGGAAAGAGTCCACAGCTGCATTCATTACTTTGGGAAAACAATACCCAAGCTATAAAGGACACTGAATGCCAAGACGGGAGGGTACATAGGCGGCCCATACTGAGGGCACCAAGCCTGAACCTCTACCCAAGAAAAAACACTGCTTCGCCCGAAGCCGAGAAAATTTGAAAAGGAAAAAGCCCCAATGACACTAACTCGCAGTTAGTCCAGAAGCCAAAATAGAGACTGCAAACGGACTTAACTTAGCCAACAGTCCTCCAGGAGACACCGTCGCCCAACAAACAGTCCTCCACCGCTCATCTCCACAAATGAAGGAGACACCAGCCAAAACCCCCAAGGGAACAAGGAAAGGGAGAACCAAGGAAACCGAAAGGTCCCCTAATACAAAAAAAGAAAATTTATGCTTACCTGATAAATTTGTTTCTTTTTAGATACAATGAGTCCACGGATTTCATCCTTACTTGTGGGATTACGCCTCCTAGTCAGCAGGAGGAGGCAAAGAGCACCACAGCAGAGCTGTATATATAGCTCCTCCCTTCCCTCCCACTCCAGTCATGCGACCGAAGTTAGGAAGAGAAAGGAAAAGCCAAGGTGCAGAGGTGTCTGAAGTTTAACAAAAAATAAAGACCTGTCTCATAGAAACAGGGCGGGCTGTGGACTCATCGTATCTAAAAAGAAACAAATTTATCAGGTAAGCATACATTTTCTTTTTAAAGATACGATGAGTCCATGGATTTCATCCTTACTTGTGGGATACAATACCAAAGCTATAGTACACGGATGAAAAGGGAGGGACAAGACAGGAAACCTAAACGGAAGGCACCACTGCTTGAAGAACCTTCCTCCCAAAAACAGCCTCAGCCGAGGCAAAGGTATCAAATTTGTAAAATTTGGAAAAAGTGAAGAGACGACCAAGTTGCAACTTTGCAAATATGTTCAACAGAAACATAATTTTTGAATGCCCATGAGGAAGCTACAGCCCTAGTGGAATGAGCCGTAATTCTTTTAGGAGGCTGCTGTCCAGCAGTCTCATATGCAAAACAAATTATACTCTTCAGCCAAAAAGAAAGAGAGGTAGCCGTAGCTTTCTGACCCCTACGTTTCCCTGAAAAAATTACAAACAAGGAAGACAATTGATGAAAATCCTTAGTCGCTTGTAAGTAAAACTTCAAAGCACGGACTACATCTAAATTATGTAACAGACATTCCTTCTTTGAAGAAGAATTAGGACACAAGGAAGGAACAACAATCTCCTGATAAATATTCTTGTTAGAACCAACCTTAGGAAGTAAACCAGGTTTAGTACGTAACACCACCTTATCCGAATGGAAAATAAGATAAGGAGAATCACATTGTAATGCCGAAAGCTCAGATACTCTTCGAGCAGAAGAAATAGCAACCAGAAATAAAACTTTCCAAGATAATAACTTAATATCTATGGAATGCATAGGTTCAAACGGAACCCCTTGAAGAACTCTAAGAACTAAATTCAAACTCCAAGGAGGAGCGATTGATCTAAATACAGTGAAAAAGTTATGGAGATTAGGCGCTTAATCTGCAAAAAAAAATCTTTATACACCTTTCTATCTGGGAAGTAGATAGTAGGAGAATAAGGCAAGGGATATTATCTCTTAAGCGCTAGTTTATTTAACCCCCTTTTTTTTGCTATTGATCTAAATACAGGCCTGATTCTAGTCAGAGCCTGACAAAAAGATTGTACATCTGGAACATCTGCCAGACGCTTGTGTAACAAAATAGATAAAGCAGAAATCTGTCCCTTTAAGGAACTTGCTGACAACCTCTTCTCCAATCCTTCTTGGAGAAAAGACAAAATCCTGGGAATCCTAACCCTACTCCATGAATAGCCCTTGGATTCACACCAATAAAGATTTTTACGCCATATCTTATGGTAAATTTTCCTAGTAACAGGCTTACGTGCCTGAATCAAAGTATCTATGACCGAATCAGAAAAACCTTGCTTAGATAAAATTAAGCGTTCAATCTCCAAGCAGTCAGCTGCAGAGAAACTAGATTCGGATGATGGAAGGGACCCTGAATGAGAAGGTCTTTCCTCAATGGGAGCTTCCACGGTGGCTGAGAGGACATGTCCACCAGATCGGCATACCAAATCCTGCGAGGCCATGCTGGGGCGATGAGGATCACCGATGCCCTGCCCTGTTTGACCCGAGCAATCACCCGGGGAAGGAGAGCAAATGGAGGGAATACATAAGCTAGGCTGAAAGACCATGGCACTGCCAAGGCATCTATCAGCTCGGCCTGGGGAACTCTAGACCTGGACCCGTATCTCGGAAGCTTGGCATTCTGACGAGATGCCATAAGATCCAACTTTGGCCTGCCCCATCTAAGAATCAGGTTGGAAAATACTTCCGGATGGAGTTCCCACTCTCCCAGATGAAATGTCTGTCTGCTCAGAAAATCTGCTTCCCAGTTTTCCCCCCCTGGGATGTGGATCGCTGACAGATGACAAGAGTGAGATTCTGCCCACTGTATTATCTTGGCTACTTCTGTCATCGCTAAGGAACTTCTTGTTCCTCCCTGATGATTGATGTAAGCTACCGTCGTTATGTTGTCCGAATGGAATCTGATGAATTGGGCCAAAGCCAACTGAGGCCAAGCCCGAAGCGCATTAAATATTGCTCTCAACTCTAGGATATTGATGGGAAGGAGAGACTCTGCCTGAGTCCATACACCCTGAGCCCTTAGAGAGTTCCAGACTGCTCCCCATCCTAACAGGCTGGCATCCATTGTCACTATCACCCATGAGGGTCTGCGGAAGCAAGTCCCCTGGGATAGATGATCCAGCGACAATCACCATAGAAGAGAGTCCCTTGTCTCCTGATCTAGATTTATCTGAGGAGACAAATCTGTATAATCTCCATTCCACTGCCTGAGCATGCTTAATTGCAGATGCCTGAGATGAAAATGAGCAAACGGAACAATGTCCATAGCCGCCAACATCAATCCGATTACCTCCATGCACTGAGCTACCAATGGACGAGGATTGGACTGGATGATTCGACATGTATTCAGAATCTTTAACTTTCTGACCTCCGTCAGAAAAATGTTCATTGAAATAGAGTTGATTAGAGTGCCCAGAAAGGATACTCATGTCTGAGGAACTAACAAACTCTTTCCAGGTTTACCTTCCACCCGTGGGCCCTTAGGAAGGAAAGCACAACGTCGGTATGGGATCTTGCCAGTTGAAATGATGACGCTTGGATCAGTATATCGTCCAGATAAGGTGACACTGCGATGCCCCACGGCCTTAGAACTGCCAATAAAGACCCCAGAACTTTTGTGAAAATTCTGGGCGCCGTGACCAGACCAAAAGGGAGGGCCACAAACTGATAATGTATGTCCATAAAGGCAAACCTCAGGAACTTGTGATGATCTCTGTGGATAGGAACATGAAGATATGCATCCTTTAGATCCACCGTTGACATAAATTGACCTTCCTGAATTAACGGAAGAATGGTACGAATAGTTTCCAGCTTGAAAGATGGAACTCTGAGAAACTTGTTTAGACCCTTGAGATCTAAGATAGGTCTGAAGGTTCCCTCTTTTTTGGGAACTACAAACAGATTTGAATAAAACCCCTGTCCCTGTTCCTGAATTGGAATGGGACAGATTACTCCCATGGAGAAGAGATCTCTTACACAGCGTAAGAACACCTATCTTTTTATCTGGTCTACAGACAATCGTGAAAGAAGAAACCTTCCTCTGGGGGAAGAGTTCCTGAACTCCAGTTTGTATCCCTGAGACACTATATCTATTGCCCAGGGATCCTGAACATCCCTCATCCAAGCCTGGATGAAGAAGGACAGTCTGCCCCCTACTAGATCCGGTCCCGGATCGGGGGCCAACCCTTCATGCTGACTTGGGAGCAGCAGCCGGCTTCTTGGATTGTTTACCCTTGTTCCAAGACTGGTTGGGTCTCCAGGTAGACTTGGATTGAGAATAGTTACCTTTCTGTTAAGAGGAAGATGAAGGTGGGATTCCTTTGAAGTTTCAAAAGGAACGAAAATTACTCTGTAGACCTCTCTGTTTGGATCTCTTATCCTGAGAGAGAAGATGACCCTTGCCTCCCGTGATGTCAGAAATAATTTCCTTCAAGTCAGGTACGAACAGGGTCCTTCCCTTGTAAGGAATAGCCAAAAGCTTAGACTTAGATGACACATCCGCAGACCAAGATTTCAACCATAAGGCTCTGCGTGCTAAGATGGAAAACCCTGAACTCTTAGCAGCCAATTTGGTAATCTGCAGAGAAGCATCCGTAATAAATGAATTAGCTAATTTAAGTGCTTTAATACTATCCTGTATCTCTTCCAAAGAAAGCTCAGTTTTAAGAGATTCTTCCAGAGCATCAAACCAATAAGCAGCCGCACTTGTAACCGTAACAATGCAAGCCGTTGGTTGCAAAAGCAACCCCTGATGAACAAAGATCTTTTTAAGGAGACCCTCCTATTTCTTATCTATAGGGTCTTTGAAAGCACAACTATCCGCGATAGGAATAGTAGTTCGTTTAGCCAAGGTGGAAATAGCTCCTTCCACCTTAGGGACTGTCTGCCAAGAGTCCCTAATAGCGTCAGAGAATGGAATACCTGGTCTCTCCCATTCCTTAGCAATAATTTCCGAAGTCCTCTTAGGAACAGGAAAAACATCAGAATAAGAAGGGACTTCTAGATATCTGTCCAACTTACTTAATGTCTCTGGAGGAACCACAATTGAATCACAATCGTCCAGAGTCACCAAAACCTCCCTTAATAACAGGCGGAGGTGTTCAAGTTTAAACCTGAAGAAAACCACTTCTGAATCTGTCAGTGGCAAAACACTTCCTGAGTCAGAAAGTTCGGCTTCAGATAAGACTTCCATACCCTCCAATCCAGAGCTCTGGGAGGGTACATCTGAGATCGCCATCAAAGCATCAGAAGCTGTATTAACCACGTTGGTTTCCTTCCTTCTGAGTTTGCCTTGAAATACGGGAAAGGCAGATAACGCATCTGAAAGTGTAGATGACATAACAGCAGCTATGTCTTTTAAAGTAATCGCAGCAGAGGCTGTAGAGGTACCTGGCTCCGCTTGACGCTTGGGGAGAAAACTGCGGCATACTCTGCATCTCATCTGACTCCTGAGAAGCATTAGTCTTGGGCAACTTTTTATCAAAGAAAATTTGTTCTCTACATTGTAAAACCCTCTCAATACATGAGGGACACAAAGTAACAGGAGGTTCCACATTGGCATTCAGACACATAGCACATGTAACATCTTGGATATCTTCTGAATCCATGATAACAAACAGCAAAGCAAAAAACTTGGTCTTGGCCTTTAAATGATCTATAGTTTATGGCCCAAGAACTATTAACATTAATGTAAACCTCTGTCAATACTTAGAAAAGCAACAGGGGACTATGTCTTTAAGAAAAATATGTCTAATCTTAATGCTGCATGGAATTAAATGAAAACCAAATTCTATGTAATGTGTCTAAATCTTAAATTAAATAAGATCACCTCGCCTCTACAGCTCTTCTGATGCGCCTACCTGCCCCCATGGTGCACCGACCACTCTGGGAAAAACAACTTCTTAATGTATCCGAGAATGCTAAAGACCGACTGTTTGTCAACCCATGCGGTCTTAGCGTCACACTGGAGCTGAATCCTAAACCTGCGTTCCGGTGTAAAAGACACTGTGCGACTTCCTGACAACGTAATAACGCTCAGGCGCGCCAAAGCTAACTCCGCCCATCGTTGGCGTAGCTAAAAACTTCCCTCTGCGCTCCATCCAGACCGGGAGCAGAGACAGAACAGACGTCTCATCAACATCCTGCAAGTACGGATTGCAACTGAAAAGCCAAAGTCCTCCCAGTGTCAAGAATAGCAAGGCATTCGACCATGAAAAAGTGTGTAATGCACCCATGAGAGAACCCCAAGTTTGAAAACATAGAGTCCATAACAGGACGACACAGAGGATACTTGCGAGGAAGAAGAAGCAGTCAAGTAAGAAACAGACCGCAAGAGCAACCCCCAGACAGAGGGCACGCTCCAGGCCACCTAAGTCGCAGGACCTGCACACAGGATCCTAAAAAGGGGAACACAAACCTCAATCGAGGCCCCCGAGAAGAAGAGTATACCCTCAGAACTAGAAGGAAGAGTAAACTCTCTTCTGAAATCAATAGAGCCAGTTGAAGGAAAATCTATACCCTAGCAGACTAAGCTAACAGGATAGACTCAACAAAGCTCACACATCCAGAGGAGAGTGTGACCGAAAGCAGCGCCATAGACCGCTCGGACATCCTGACCTGCAGACCCACAGCCAGCTGGACCAACCCAGCCTCAGGGATCCAAAACAGGGGAACAAAGAATCCCAAAACAGGTACAGGAACAAGCGTAAAGATAGCACAGCCATCCCCACAGACAACAAGGCCATAGATATAAGGATCTATCACAATAAAGGCCCAACAAGTCTGCATGGAGCCATCAAGACCCCAGGGGGAACCAATCTCACCTTTCTACCTCCCATCCAGGAGAAGCCCCAAGCAAGGACTCTATCTCCATAGGTAGGAAAATATCCCCTAAAGAAAAGGGATGATGCCGGAAGAGCAACAATTGCTCTCAAGGCCCAAAGGCACCGGCTAATGGGAAGAGAAATTCCCAACACAGATGTCCAAGAAAAGGACCCCCCTACAAGTAGCTTGCCAAGCAGAGGCACAGCCAACACATTCGCCTGCAGAGAAGGGAATCCACGGGAACACTGGCAAGCTAACCAGGGGAATGTAACCCTAAGGCGCACCAGAAATTAGACATCCAACGCCAGCAGCTGGGTATGAACCAACCACTCTTAAGGCTCAAGCCACACAGCTAACCACCAGAGGACAAGGGTCACTCTGTGGCAAAGAGTAAAAAATACTTGAAATCCTGGCAACCAAGACCAGGTTAGGTAGCTGGATCACGGACATAGCCCCAGTTCCCACTACCGTGGAACACCCCGACCAGCCCTGAGATCCAAGATTCCAAAACCACCCAGACTGGGTCGGTAAAAAGGCCAAGCGAAGCTTCAGCAACTGGAAGTCTCAGGGAGAAAAACAGGTCTGGGTACCCTATAGTTCAGGGAAACCTTACCCTAGAACTAAACACCCCAACTAGCCAAAAAAACAGACACAAGGGTATGGATGCATATCCAGAAAATCCAGATAGCGAGAGAACTCGAAAAACCCTGACCAAAGGAAGGGACCACCCCTAGCTAAAGTCCAAAGCTCCAAGGAGCAAGGCTAGAAGTCGTATGAAGATATTTCTGAGAGCCTCAGGACGACCAAGGGATACCTCAAGGTCAAAAAATCCTACTAACAGGACTAGTCTCCATAACACCTCCATACAAGCAGAGGACACAAGGAAGAGAAGGCACGAAGCCTACCCAGCTCCGGAGAACCCAGAGATACACAAAAATCCCAGCAGGGAACACCATTACTCGGAAACACAGATCCTTAAAAGGAGATCCACATACCCGGAGGCAATGGAAGAAGACCTAAAAGGCCTCTTATAACTCAGTCAAGAGTAAGAGCTGCATCTAGATACACTAGAAACAGCTTACGCGTACACCTGCAAGGTGTTAAGAGCTGCAACAGGTTTCAAACTGCAAACTTTCCGCATGCTAGACAGCTATCCCGTACAAGCTGTTGGATCAAGCCCAAAAGGACAAATCCAGAGGCCTAGAAATGAAGGCCAAACCGCTCAATAGCGGTAAGGGGTATTAAGCCCTCCCACCCTCCACCACATGGGGAGGAAACTCAAAGTTCTGATGAAATCAGATAGAGTGACGCAGCGGAAAAACTCCCCTGCCCAGTCATCTATGACTGAAAGCTATAAAAACTGAAACAATCCTTCCCACCTCACGGACCCACAGGTCCTCTTGAATGCTTAGCTTAACATGAAAACAAACAATGATAACTTGAGCAGTTAGCGTTTCTACCGAACCTGCCGAGCAGAACAGCGCCACGTGTCTGAACAGCCGCAAGACCGAACAAACCCGACAGGACCAGCCTGCACCTAGGGTCCCAACCGGAAAGCTGTGTAAATTCTCCCTCATAGGGGAAGAAATAGAAAACAGACATTTGTAACAGAGGACTAACAAGTCCAACAACCTCCGAAGAAGTAATAAAGAGTATCAATCCCAGAAGATTCCCGAAGGAAACAAAAACAAATAAAAGACATCCCATAGGACATAAATAAAATATAAGGCAACCCGGAGGTTAATGCCCAAAGAGACACAGGCCTACCCGCAGGACCAGCCCAACGGAGCCCTATCTCACAAAACTGGGAAAGATCTCAAACAAATGACTATAAGGAGCTTACTACATCCCGACATGTCTAATGAGGTGCACCATTCGAATTGTCAGACTGAAAATCGCTGTATCTGGTAACGATAGGGTCATTCAATAACTGAAAAACATGTCTGAGCAACACGCGAAGGCGCGCAATCCTGGAACGGAAGGCACAACACTCAGGGATAGATACCCCCGCAGGGAACTGTAGAGGCCCTCCCCAAGGCGGAAGGCCCGGGACAATAGGGCACGAGCACATTCTAAAACAAACGTCTGGACTCTGCAGACGAACAATCGCCAACATTATGTGGAAGAAAAACGTGCTGCAACCTCCAGGGGAAACACGCCACCCCGCATGTAGGAACCATAAACAGGTGCAGAAGTATGATTTAGTAGGGAACTCACCTCTCGGAGGACAGGACCCCCAGAGGCGGATGGCTCAGCAGTCCCTTGATTCCCCGAGCCCGAGGAACCAGGCGCTCTGAAATGGCATACGGAACATAACTGATTGACAGGCGTCAATGGGGCCACTCTGGATTCATCACCGGACACAGAATCTGAATCTGAAATCAAAATAGTCTCGGTATCAGAATCCTCTGTAACTGAATCTGAAATTAACAGTCTATGCATCAGAATCCTCCATTAACTGGATAGAGGATATTTAAATATGGACTAAAGTAGTAAAAACTAATACGGCACCTGACACCCCCAATGGCTGGGGCACTCACCACCCGCCACGCGGTCGGGAATGCGGAAATGGAAAAACGGAACGTAGCCACGCCCCAACACAAGGTGAACCGTACAGTCCAAAACCAGCGCGCCCAACTAAAAGGCCGCGTCACTTCCAAAAAGGCCTCAAGTTCCAACCACGAGCCCAGTAAACATTGCACATAAGCAGGTTGAATCAAGAAACCAACATGATTATAAACCCCCCTGTTCCATAACCCCCCTCAGGAGATATTAACCCTCTAATCCAAGATACTAAAAGAGACTCACTGAGACCCTTATCTATAAGTTAGACCCGCAAAGTGGTAGCCTCTCGGGAAACATTCACATTACAATACATTGTAAATAAAGTAAAATGAAACGATCTTACTGGAATCAACGCTGTGGAACAGGTACACGGCCTTTCAAGTGTGACGGATAGTAGCATCACCTCCGCCATGGACTTGAGAGAAGAAAGCAGGCAGCGGAGCGAAGTTCGACAACGCTGATTGCTTGTGGAGCTGTTAATATGAGTTGGGATGGTTTCGCAGAAGGAAACTCCCTGCATCTCTGGGCTCTAACTTTCATCCAAGCCCTCACTAAGAGACTGACCGCACTACTTAAAACTCCTGTACCATGCCGAAGAGTACTACCCTCCATAAGAGACAAAAACAAAAATTTAAAATTCTGAAACTTCTCTGCCATCCTCCTGGGACGAAAGGCAAAGAATGACTGGGGGATGAGGGGAGTGGGAGGAGTATTTAAGCCTTTAGCTGGGTTGTCTTTGCCTCCTCCTTGTGGCCAGGTGAGGTTCGTATTTCCCAAAAGTAATGAATGCAGCTGTGGACAATAAAGAAGAAAACATACAAATATTTTACAATTACAAACCTTTTATAAACTGTCTTGCAAGGCTGATTCTTACAAGTGGCAATTTAATTGTTTCTCCATGTAGCTAGCAGATCCCAGTTGATGTGAAGACAGATATAATGTATCCAGAACCTCACACAACCATAGATGCAAATGGCACAAACACCCACTAATGAAACTCTGGAAAAGATAGGTAAAGCGATGCTCAATGTATTTCAAATATGATCTCAGTTTTACACCAATGCCCCCTCAGCAGCCCATCAATAGTGTAAGGGGCTGATTTATCATGTTCCGGCAGACAGATAAATGCTGACACTGTATGCTGTCGGCATTTATTATTGCACAAGCATTAAGGGGCCGATTTATAAAGGGCCGAATGGCCCCTAATGCCCCTGTTTCCACACGAGCCATCAGGCTTGCTGGAAACAGCAGTTATGAAGCAGCAGTCTTAAGACCGCTGCTCCAAAACTGGTCCACTGCCTCTGAGGCTGCGGTCTACAATCCGCCCGATCCTATACAAAGACATTTTTTGTGACCGGTCCCTATAGAACATTAATTGCTATAGTTTGGCATTAATTTGGTGCGGTTTGACAGTTTAGGATAACCGTTATCTCACACAGTCTGAACAATATGCTGTGGTTCTCTTTTTAACTATTTTGGTTTTAGCTGTATCGCCCATCCGGCTTTCAGTAGGTGTATTGGTGTACGCACAGTTGCGTTTTGAGAATGCTGACGTCGATCCTTGATCAGACCTGGCACTACATGGTGAGGTATATAAGTGGTTAGTTATGCATTGGGGGGGTTTTATGTCTGATTAAAGGGGCACCACCTCGAAATGTCACTTTGAGTAATTAATTATTAAGTGCATGGAAAACATTTTTTGTCTATATATATAGGGCTAAATAGCTTTTAACACCTGACTAATAAACCATAGTGATATTTTTCCACCCCTGTGTATGTATGTGTGTATGTATGTATGTATGTATGTATATATATATATATATATATATATATATATATATATATATATATATATATATATATATATATATATATATATATATATATATATATATATATACAGTAAATATATATATATATATATATATATATATATATATATATCACTGAAAAACTCCTATGGCCTATTCCAGAAGTATATATATAGGATACAGCCATCTACATTTTTACTTAAAAGCATTATGGGTTAAATTGTTGTATATTGCACAAGAAGATAATGCTACACTTCATATAACAATATCCATAGGGATGCAGAGTACAGTATATTAATGTTTAATGAATAAATAAAATAATTATGTTTTATAGCACTTTTTTGAATCTGAAAAAAATCAATATGGCAATAAACTGTACAACAATGTTTTATCTATAAATAAGTTAATAATATACTCTAAAGCCAAGACATTGATTGGACACTTAGTAATGTCCCCTCAACCACATCAATAAGCATCAGTTCTCAGCCTTTCCTATTTATATCCTGGCTGCAGCGCATGGCTCGGCATGCGGCTGTGAGTACAGCCCAGGTGTGTGGGAGATGTGAGCGCTTCGTTCCCTACATGAGCAAACCCTCTGAAAGGAAGGCGGGAGCTGCACTTTCTCCCTCCCGATGCTGGATATCTGCCACTTCAGAGACTGCGGGAAGAATCTGCCTGTGGATGCTTTATGTGGGACTATTGTGGAGAAACAAGATTTAGAGGCAAGCTCTGCACAATAGAACACACTCCCCTCCAACAAAACAGCATTACATTTAGTAAATGAGCCACTTTCTGCCTCTGACACGCGCTTACAGGGAATTTTACACTTAATGGAACTCAAGGAGGGAAATAACAAAGGGCCTGCTGAGCATTTTGATTGTGTTTTCAGAGTAAGGAGTGAATATACCAGCGCTGATTCCTACAAGGCATGTACAAAGCAGCGTCTTTAATGCAGAACTCAGAGGATAGTCTGCCTGCTACTGAGACAGGGAGAGGGGAACTGCTCTGTAGGAAAAGGGGGCTGCTAGGATTAAGCAACATGACCTCCTACTCTTTACTAACACCATTACCATTTAATACCTGGGTAACATATTATAGGATGCAAAGCCCTTGGTTTAGCAACACAGGTGTTATATTGCTCCACTGACATCAAATACTTATAGTGTAGGGCCTATTGGTTACATAGAGATTACAGCAATCATATAGTTAGAAAATAACAATTATCCAGACAGGACAACTGAAAAGTTCCAATTACAAGTAAAAGCGCTCAGCAGTGCACGTCTCTTCATGTTACAGTTAATACAGAGGTAGAGAAGCCTTGTGCTCCCTCAGCACCATAGGAAAATCACTGACACAGGCAATACAGGGCTCTGACAGATGTAATACAGGGCTGACAGATGTAATACAGGGCTCTGACAGAGGTAATACAGGGCTCTGACAGAGGTAATACAGGGCTCTGACAGAGGTAATACAGGGCTCTGACAGAGGTAATACAGGGCTCTGACAGAGGTAATACAGGGCTCTGACAGAGGTAATACAGGTATCTGACAGAGGTAATACAGGGCTCTGACAGAGGTAATACAGGGCTCTGACAGAGGTAATACAGGGCTCTGACAGAGGTAATACAGGGCTCTGACAGAGGTAATACAGGGCTCTGACAGAGGCAATACAGGGCTCTGACAGATGTAATACAGGGCTCTGACAGATGTAATACAGGGCTCTGACAGATGTAATACAGGGCTCTGACAGATGTAATACAGGGCTCTGACAGAGGTAATACAGGGCTCTGACACAGGCAATACAGGGCTCTGACACAGGCAATACAGGGCTCTGACAGATGTAATACAGGGCTCTGACAGATGTAATACAGGGCTCTGACAGGGGTAATACAGGGCTCTGACACAGGCAATACAGGGCTCTGACACAGGCAATACTGGGCTCTGACAGAGGTAATACTGGGCTCTGACAGATGTAATACAGGGCTCTGACAGATGTAATACAGGGCTGACAGATGTAATACAGGGCTGACAGATGTAATACAGGGCTCTGACAGAGGTAATACAGGGCTCTGACAGAGGTAATACAGGGCTCTGACACAGGCAATACAGGGCTCTGACAGATGTAATACAGGGCTGACAGATGTAATACAGGGCTCTGACAGAGGTAATACAGGGCTCACAGATGTAATACAGGGCTCTGACAGATGTAATACAGGGCTCTGACAGATGTAATACAGGGCTCTGACAGATGTAATACAGGGCTGACAGATGTAATACAGGGCTGACAGATGTAATACAGGGCTCTGACAGATGTAATACAGGGCTCTGACAGATGTAATACAGGGCTCACAGATGTAATACAGGGCTCTGACAGATGTAATACAGGGCTCTGACAGATGTAATACAGGGCTCTGACAGATGTAATACAGGGCTGACAGATGTAATACAGGGCTCTGACAGAGGTAATACAGGGCTCTGACAGATGTAATACAGGGCTCTGACAGAGGTAATACAGGGCTCTGACAGAGGTAATACAGGGCTCTGACAGAGGTAATACAGGGCTCTGACAGAGGTAATACAGGGCTCTGACAGATGTAATACAGGGCTCTGACAGATGTAATACAGGGCTCTGACAGATGTAATACAGGGCTCTGACACAGGCAATACAGGGCTCTGACACAGGCAATACAGGTATCTGACAGAGGTAATACAGGGCTCTGACACAGGCAATACAGGTATCTGACAGAGGTAATACAGGGCTCTGACACAGGCAATACAGGTATCTGACAGAGGTAATACAGGGCTCTGACAGAGGTAATACAGGGCTCTGACAGAGGTAATACAGGGCTCTGACAGAGGTAATACAGGGCTCTGACAGAGGTAATACAGGGCTCTGACAGAGGTAATACTGGGCTCTGACAGAGGTAATACAGGGCTCTGACAGAGGTAATACAGGGCTCTGACAGAGGTAATACAGGGCTCTGACAGAGGTAATACAGGGCTCTGACACAGGCAATACAGGGCTCTGACAGAGGTAATACAGGGATCTGACAGAGGTAATACAGGGATCTGACAGATGTAATACAGGGCTCTGACAGAGGTAATACAGGGCTCTGACAGAGGTAATACAGGGCTCTGACACAGGCAATACAGGGCTCTGACACAGGCAATACAGGGCTCTGACAGAGGTAATACAGGGCTCTGACAGAGGTAATACAGGGCTCTGACAGAGGTAATACAGGGCTCTGACACAGGCAATACAGGGCTCTGACACAGGCAATACAGGGCTCTGACAGAGGTAATACAGGGCTCTGACAGAGGCAATACAGGGATCTGACAGAGGTAATACAGGGCTCTGACACAGGCAATACAGGTATCTGACAGAGGTAATACAGGGCTCTGACAGAGGTAATACTGGGCTCTGACAGAGGTAATACAGGGCTCTGACAGAGGTAATACAGGGCTCTGACAGAGGTAATACAGGGCTCTGACAGAGGTAATGCAGGGCTCTGACACAGGCAATACAGGGCTCTGACAGAGGTAATACAGGGATCTGACAGATGTAATACAGGGCTCTGACAGAGGTAATACAGGGCTCTGACAGAGGTAATACAGGGCTCTGACACAGGCAATACAGGGCTCTGACACAGGCAATACAGGTATCTGACAGAGGTAATACAGGGCTCTGACAGAGGTAATACAGGGCTCTGACAGAGGTAATACAGGGCTCTGACACAGGCAATACAGGGCTCTGACACAGGCAATACAGGGCTCTGACAGAGGTAATACAGGGCTCTGACAGAGGCAATACAGGGATCTGACAGAGGTAATACAGGGCTCTGACAGAGGTAATACAGGGCTCTGACAGAGGTAATACAGGGCTCTGACAGAGGTAATACTGGGCTCTGACAGAGGTAATACAGGGCTCTGACAGAGGTAATACAGGGCTCTGACAGAGGTAATACAGGGCTCTGACAGAGGTAATACAGGGCTCTGACACAGGCAATACAGGGCTCTGACAGAGGTAATACAGGGCTCTGACAGAGGTAATACAGGGCTCTGACAGAGGTAATACAGGGCTCTGACACAGGCAATACAGGGCTCTGACACAGGCAATACAGGTATCTGACAGAGGTAATACAGGGCTCTGACAGAGGTAATACAGGGCTCTGACAGAGGTAATACAGGGCTCTGACACAGGCAATACAGGGCTCTGACACAGGCAATACTGGGCTCTGACAGAGGTAATACAGGGCTCTGACAGAGGTAATACAGGGCTCTGACACAGGCAATACAGGTATCTGACAGAGGTAATACAGGGATCTGACAGAGGTAATACAGGGATCTGACAGAGGTAATACAGGGCTCTGACAGAGGTAATACAGGGCTCTGACAGAGGTAATACAGGGCTCTGACAGAGGTAATACAGGGATCTGACAGATGTAATACAGGGCTCTGACACAGGCAATACAGGGCTCTGACACAGGCAATACAGGTATCTGACAGAGGTAATACAGGGATCTGACAGAGGTAATACAGGGCTCTGACAGAGGTAATACAGGGCTCTGACAGAGGTAATACAGGGCTCTGACAGAGGTAATACAGGGATCTGACACAGGCAATACAGGGCTCTGACACAGGCAATACAGGGCTCTGACACAGGCAATACAGGTATCTGACAGAGGTAATACAGGGCTCTGACAGAGGTAATACAGGGCTCTGACAGAGGTAATACAGGGCTCTGACAGAGGTAATACAGGGCTCTGACAGAGGTAATACAGGGCTCTGACAGAGGTAATACAGGGCTCTGACAGAGGTAGTACAGGGCTCTGACAGAGGTAATACAGGGCTCTGACAGAGGTAATACAGGGCTCTGACAGATGTAATACAGGGCTCTGACAGATGTAATACAGGGCTCTGACACAGGCAATACAGGGCTCTGACACAGGCAATACAGGTATCTGGCAGAGGTAATACAGGGCTCTGACAGAGGTAATACAGGGCTCTGACAGAGGTAATACAGGGCTCTGACACAGGCAATACAGGGATCTGACAGAGGTAATACAGGGATCTGACAGAGGTAATACAGGGCTCGAACAGAGGTAATACAAGGATCTGACAGAGGTAATACAGGGCTCTGACAGAGGTAATACTGGGCTCTGACAGAGGTAATACAGGGATCTGACAGAGGTAATACAGGGCTCTGACAGAGGTAATACAGGGCTCTGACAGAGGTAATACAGGGCTCTGACACAGGCAATACAGGGATCTGACAGAGGTAATACTGGGATCTGACAGAGGTAATACAGGGATCTGACAGAGGTAATACAGGGATCTGACAGAGGTAATACAGGGCTCTGACACAGGCAATACAGGGCTCTGACAGAGGTAATACAGGGATCTGACAGAGGTAATACTGGGCTCTGACAGAGGTAATACAGGGATCTGACAGAGGTAATACAGGGATCTGACAGAGGTAATACAAGGATCTGACAGAGGTAATACAAGGATCTGACAGAGGTAATACAGGGATCTGACAGAGGTAATACAGGGATCTGACAGAGGTAATACAGGGCTCTGACAGAGGTAATACAGGGATCTGACAGATGTAATACAGGGATCTGACAGATGTAATACAAGGATCTGACAGAGGTAATACAGGGATCTGACAGAGGTAATACAGGGATCTGACAGAGGTAATACAGGGATCTGACAGAGGTAATACAGGGCTCTGACAGAGGTAATACAGGGCTCTGACAGAGGTAATACAGGGATCTGACAGATGTAATACAGGGCTCTGACAGAGGTAATACAGGGATCTGACAGAGGTAATACAGGGATCTGACAGAGGTAATACAAGGATCTGACAGAGGTAATACAAGGATCTGACAGAGGTAATACAGGGATCTGACAGAGGTAATACAGGGATCTGACAGAGGTAATACAGGGCTCTGACAGAGGTAATACAGGGATCTGACAGATGTAATACAGGGATCTGACAGATGTAATACAAGGATCTGACAGAGGTAATACAGGGATCTGACAGAGGTAATACAGGGATCTGACAGAGGTAATACAGGGATCTGACAGAGGTAATACAGGGCTCTGACAGAGGTAATACAGGGCTCTGACAGAGGTAATACAGGGATCTGACAGATGTAATACAGGGATCTGACAGAGGTAATACAGGGATCTGACAGAGGTAATACAGGGCTCTGACAGAGGTAATACAGGGATCTGAAAGAGGTAATACAGGGCTCTGACAGAGGTAATACAGGGATCTGACAGAGGTAATACAGGGATCTGACAGAGGCAATACAGGGCTCTGACAGAGGTAATACAGGGATCTGACAGAGGTAATACATGGATCTGACAGAGGCAATACAGGGATCTGACAGATGTAATACAGGGCCCTGACAGAGGTAATACAGGGCTCTGACACAGGCAATACAGGGCTCTGACAGAGGTAATACAGGGCTCTGACAGAGGTAATACAGGGATCTGACAGATGTAATACAGGGATCTGACAGATGTAATACAAGGATCTGACAGAGGTAATACAGGGATCTGACAGAGGCAATACAGGGATCTGACAGATGTAATACAAGGATCTGACAGAGGTAATACAGGGATCTGACAGAAGTAATACAGGGATCTGACAGAAGTAATACAGGGATCTGACAGAGGTAATACTGGGCTCTGACAGAGGTAATACAGGGATCTGACAGAGGTAATACAGGGCTCTGACAGAGGCAATACAGGGATCTGACAGAGGTAATACAGGGATCTGACAGAGGTAATACAGGGATCTGACAGAGGTAATACAGGGATCTGACAGAGGCAATACAGGGATCTGACAGAGGTAATACAGGGATCTGACAGAGGTAATACAGGGATCTGACAGATGTAATACAGGGATCTGACAGAGGTAATATAGGGATCTGACAGATGTAATACAGGGATCTGACAGAGGTAATATAGGGATCTGACAGATGTAATACAGGGATCTGACAGAGGTAATACAGGGATCTGACAGAGGCAATACAGGGATCTGACAGAGGCAATACAGGGCTCTGACAGAGGTAATACAGGGATCTGACAGAGGTAATACAGGGATCTGACAGAGGTAATACAGGGATCTGACAGAGGCAATACAGGGCTCTGACAGAGGCAATACAGGGATCTGACAGAGGTAATACAGGGATCTGACAGAGGTAATACAGGGATCTGACAGATGTAATACAGGGATCTGACAGAGGTAATACAGGGATCTGACAGAGGCAATACAGGGATCTGACAGAGGTAATACAGGGATCTGACAGAGTTAATACAGGGATCTGACAGAGGCAATACAGGGATCTGACAGAGGTAATACAGGGATCTGACATGGGTAATACAGGGCTATGACTTAAGGACCAGGAATTTTATAGAATAACTTGCTTAAAGTACAAGATAATTTTTAGCATTTTTGCTATCACTCATCTAAACAGAAATAGAATCTTGTTTTTTTCCCCCATTTACCTATCAATATTTTATATTTTTAGTAGACAACTCATGGTATTAGGCTAGGCAAATATTGGTATATTTCAACTAACCTCCTTGTCGTCCCCCCCCCCCCTCCCCACAGCTCTCTAACTGTAGTGCTGCAGTCTTAGGTACTAGCAGCTGTCTACCAGTAGAGTACTCAGTTTGTAGGTTTTTATTTTGTATTATTTATTAAAAAAATATTCTGTTGTGTAGCATCACCCCTCCCGGGATGCCTTCTGCCTCTGGCTGCGGTCTTAGCTGTCAAAGCTGATTGCCGGAAACACAGCATGAGGCAGAAGGTTGGACTGGACGTAGCTACTACATCAACAGAGTACGCTGAGCAAAGTACCCTGTGATGTAGTAGCTACATCTAATAGGCAGAAGGGGTTAATATACAGTGATAATGACAATACAGGGCTATGGCTTAATATACTATGAAAGAGGTAATCCTCAAAGCAGAACATGCAGTGATCTGAGATGTCATTGCAGAAAATGCATAATTTCTGCAGAAAGAACAGGACAGATACAGGAACTGTTGGCACTTTAACTTTGCAGCGCTCCTGAGCATTTTACTGTTCTCTTCAAACAGAGCTGTGCTCTGGCTGCACTGTGTAAGTTTTCCTTAACAAAGGGCATCCAGAGTAAAGTGCTGTTTGAATTGAAGCGTCAAATACAAAGTAGTGCTGCAAAGTAGCAGTAAATTGATTGTTAACTGGCTCTTTTTTTTTCTGGCATTTTTTTCAAACCTGCCCCCTAGCCTTTACAAGTCTGAAAAAATGTTTTTTTTTCTGAATGTAAGACATTCGTTTGAGCAATGCACTTTCTTTATTACTATATTTCTATGTTAGACCAAGAGAAAAGGAAACAAATTTATTCAAGAGACATTTTACAATTTCTTTTCTTGTCTGCAGCTCATTTGCAATGCAATTTTCAACTACTGCACTATATTGTTAAACTTTAAAAAATGCTTTTTCTCCAGTTAACCAACACGTTGCAATTGAACTGGTGAATTAGGTAACTGGCTAATTTAAAATTTTAGTTTATTTAAAAATGTCCTGCAGAAAAATTTTCACTAAAAAAATGTCATCGCAGAAAGTGAAAAAAAGTTCTGCCTGCTGGGAGGTAATAAAGGGCTATGACTAATATATACTAAAATAGTTAATACAGTGCAATGACTTAATATACTGTGCTAGTGGTAATAGAGGACTGAGACTTAATATATAGTGATATAGTTAATAGTTACAAGGCTATAGGTTAATATACAGTTATAGTGCTAATACAGGGCTATGACTTAATATAAAGTGATAGAAATAATACATTGATATGGCTTAATATACAGATATAGAGATAATACAGTGCTATTACTTAATATACAGTGATAGTGGTAATACATTGCTATGATTTAGTATACAGTACAAGTGCTAATACAGACTATAACTTGATAAATAGTGAAAGAGGAAAGACAGGGCAGTGACAGATATAATACAGGGCTCTACCATCATACACAATGACAGAGATAATACAGGGCACTGGGGTCATATATAGTGCCAAAGATAATACAGGGCTCAAGCGTCATACACAGTGATAGTGATAATACAGGGCTCTAGCGTCATACACAGTGACACAGAAATAGAGGGCTCTAGCATCATACACAGTGATAGTGATAATACAGGGCTCTAGCATCACACACAGTAACAAAGATAATACAGGGCTCTAGCGTCATACACAGTGATAGTGATAATACAGGGCTCTAGCGTCATACACAGTGACACAGAAATAGAGGGCTCTAGCGTCATACACAGTGATAGTGATAATACAGGGCTCTAGCATCACACACAGTAACAAAGATAATGCAGGGCTCTAGCATCATACACAGTGATAGTGATAATACAGGGCTCTAGCGTCATACACAGTGACACAGAAATACAGGGCTCTAGCATCATACACAGTGATAGTGATAATACAGGGCTCTAGCATCACACACAGTAACAAAGATAATACAGGGCTCTAGCATCATACACAGTGATAGTGATAATACAGGGCTCTAGCGTCATACACAGTGAAACAGAAATACAGGGCTCTAGCATCATACACAGTGATAGTGATAATACAGGGCTCTAGCATCACACACAGTAACAAAGATAATACAGGGCTCTAGCGTCATACACAGTGATAGTTGATAATACAGGGCTCTAGCATCACATACTGTGACAGAGATAATACAGGGCTCTAGCGTCATACATACTGACAAAGATAATACAGGGCTCTAGCATCATACACAGTGATAGGGACAATACAGGGCTCTAGCGTCATACACAGTGATAGTGATAATACAGGGCTCTAGCATCACATACTGTGACAGAGATAATACAGGGCTCTAGCGTCATACACAGTGATAGTGATAATACAGGGCTCTAGTATCACATACTGTGACAGAGATAATACAGGGCTCTAGCGTCATACATACTGACAAAGATAATACAGGGCTCTAGCGTCATACACAGTGATAGTGATAATACAGGGCTCTAGCATCACATACAGTGACAGAGATAATTCAGAGCTCTAGTGTCATACACAGTGATAGTGATAATACAGGGCTCTAGCGTCATACACAGTGATAGTGATAATACAGGACTCTAGTGTCATACACAGTGACACAGAAAATACAGGGCTCTAGTGTCATACACAGTGACACAGAAAATACAGGGCTCTAGCATCATACACAGTGATAGTTTTAATACAGGGCTCTAGCATTGTACACAGTGATAGTGATAATACAGGGCTCTAGCGTTGTACACAGTGATAGTGATAATACAGGGCTCTAGCATCACACACAGTGACACAGAAAATACAGGGCTCTAGTGTCAAACACAGTGATAGTGATAATACAGGGCTCTAGCGTCATACACAGTGATAGTGATAATACAGGGCTTTAGCGTCATACACCATGACAGTAATAAAACAGGGCCCTAGCATCACATACAGTGACAGAGAAAATACAGGGATCTAGCGTCATACAGAATAATAGAAATAATGTAATGCTTTAGCATCAAATACAGTGACAAATATACAGCAATAGTAATATCAATGAGTGATATATAGTGACAGTGATAAGAAGGGACACAGATGTGACTCACTGTCATGGAGGTAAAGTTGAGTTCCATCATCATAAACAGCAGAAGAAAGTAGGGTTTAGTTTAGTGCGATCCACAAATATTGTTATACAATGCTAGAGCCCATTACTCCCAATATTTAATTTTTTTACCCCAGGACCAGGAGGACCAGGAGGCTGGGGGCAGAGTCTTGACAGCCTGTGGTGGAGTCTGCTGGTCTGGGTGGAATCAGTGAAGAGGGTTTATGTGACAGAGGTCATTTTTGGACCTCTTGTAATTGTATGTCCACAGGACATTATAACAAAATTCTTGGGGTCATTATTGTGCTTTGTTTATAATACAACTAACGACTCACTTAGCATTTTACCCAGTCTCTTTTTTATTGTCCAGTCATCACTGCTGACTGTTTTAGATTTTCTCCATTTGAAGATAATGGTTCTCACTGTGATTTGTCCTTGAGCCTTAGCAATGTTTTCTTAAACCAATAACTGTATATCTTTAAAACATTTTTCTGTTACAGAATTATTTTTGATTGCAGCAAAGTTTGCTGCTTGTTGAGACCTTGTAGCCTTCTACACATTGATGGGAAGTCAAGTTCAGTTTAAATAGGGGTGGGTGTGTTCTCTCTAACTGAATACGATATTTGGGTGTGTTCTCTCTAACTGAATGCGATGATTGGGTGTGTTCTCTCTAACTGAATACGATTGGGTGTGTTCTCTCGAACTGAATAAGATCGGGTGTGTTCTATCTAACTGAATACGATTTGGTGTGTTCTCTCTAACTGAATACAATTGGGTGTGTTCTCTCTAACTGAATACGATTGGGTGTGTTTTTTCTAACTGTATACAATGATTGGGTGTGTTCTCTCTAACTGAATACAATTGGGTGTGTTTTTTCTAACTGTATACAATGATTGGGTGTGTTCTCTCTAACTGAATACAATTGGGTGTGTTCTCTCTAACTGAATACGATTGGGTGTGTTTTTTCTAACTGTATACAATGATTTGGTGTGTTCTCTCTAACTGAATACAATTGGGTGTGTTCTCTCTAACTGAATACGATTGGGTATGTTTCTTCCAACTGTATACAATGATTGGGTGTGTTCTCTCTAACTGAAAACAATGATTACACACTTAATTTATTTTTTAAACAACTTCAATTAGTGTTAACTTTTTATCCTTAAATAAATAAAATGACAAATTCATTTTATATTTACTCAGTTTCTCTTTCTCTAACATCACATTTTGTATGAAGCTCTGAAATCATTCAATGGGCTCCATTTATCAGGCAACAGATGCTGCTTTGGAGGCCTGAAACGAGAATTAAGAGGCAGCGGTCGGATGATCACTGCTCCTTAACCTCTCCACCACCTACATTTGATAAATCGAGCCCAATGTGTAATTTATGCAAAAATAGAGGAAATTAGGAAGGGGGCACTGTACACTGCATACACTGAGATACAATTACATAAAGATTGATAAAGAAGAAAACACTGGTACATACGGACACAGAAGTCTCCACTCTCATAGTATCCCGGGCAGCACTGTGACCTCCGGCGATACATGGTCCTCAAACCTCGACGGTAGGCTGTCTTGTAACTTATCCTAGATAATAAAAGGAGCAAAAGGTTGTGACAGTCATCATGGTAGGGAAAGCACTGACTGTACTACAACTCTATAAATGAATCTCATACCTACAGAAACATATATTTTACTTTGTTTTACCTATTAGTATATTAGGATTCTTGTACTCAAGCACCCATGGACTAATCTCAACTCTACAGTGCATACTTGACGTTGTGATATGATCCTAACTTACAAAAAATCCTCTATAGAGATAAAGCTGCTGTCATTTGTACCATTCAAGCTGGATTCATTAAGAGTTTTTGTTATTAGAGAACTGAAGCTTTAGTTTCATAAAAACAAAGAAGGAATTGAGTGTCAAGTTCATGAAAATGTAAAAGTTTTTTTTTGTTAAAACATAAAATTACTTAAAGAAATGCTTCAAAATGCAATGTTTATTCTCTGCTAAAGATGCCAGTTTCTACTAAAACAAAAAATAGCTTATATTTTATTTAATGCAAAAAAATGTTTAATGCCTTTGTAACCACAACACATTACATACTTAAAAGGACACAATACCCAACATTTCTTTAATGATTCAAATAGAACATACAATTTTAAATAGCTGTTATCAAATTTACTTAATTCTTTTCATATATTTTGTTGAAGAAAGAACAATGCATTTCTGGGAGCTAGCTAACAAATCTGGTGAGCCAATAAGACAAGGAATATTTGTTGAGCCACTATTTAGCAGCCTGCTCTCAGTAATGCATTGCTGCCCCTTGTATAGTGGTTTAAACAAATGTGCGCTGGTATTACAAGTTACGCGCAATGCAAACGTGACTTCTCATTCGCATTGCCTGGAAGTTTTCCATAGACTCCAATGGGAGCCTCGTTCTGATGCCGTGAGACACAGCAAATAACCTAGCGCAGCACAGGGGGTAAGTGGCACAGCTGTCACGCCGAGCCGCTCTAGCCGTTGCTAGGGGCGCAGCGTCACCTTCCCCGCTCGTTGCCAGGGGCTGTGTCGGGTCCGGATGCATGCGGCGCTGACGTCATTGCCGCACTCTCCTCTCTCCTGATGCCGGTCCAGACATCTGTGGCGCGAATCCTGCGCCTATGTAAGCCTAGTGAAACGATCTATCACTGCCCATGTATAGGTGTTACTTTGTGTGCTCCTGGGTGTTATAGATCGTTACTACTCTGTATTGCCTTACTGTGTTTGAACCCTGACTACTCTGCCTGTTATACCCCTGAATTGCTGAAATGATATACTGCTGCTGAACTCTGCCTGTCTGACTACTCTGCCTGTTTAACCCCTAAATTGCTGAACTGATATACTGCTGCTGAACTCTGCTTGCCTGACTACTCTACTTATCAACCCCTATTGTTCTGGATTGCTTCTTTGTTGCCGAACCCTGCCTGCCTGACCATTTTAGTGGTGTGCCCTTGGACTGCTTTACCATTGCCAAACCCTGCCTGCCTGACCATTCTAGTGGTTGCCCTTGGACTGCTTTACTGTTGCCAAATCCTGCCTGTCTGACCATTCTAGTGATTTGCCTTGGTCTGAAAAAGAGGGAATATCTGTACACCAGCTCAAACCCAATCTAATAATTGATAATGGATAACCTGGGATAGCTATAAGTGGTATATCCAAGGATGCAACCTTATGAACTCTTGTATGTGTTTTTTCCTTTGGGCCACTTTTTCTCAGACGCAGTTCTGGAGGCTATCTTTGATATTTACTTGAATATATGGATAGTGCTGGCATAGTGCATAGTTTTTTTGTTCACCTCTGCCTGTTTTCTCTCTATACTATTTCTAATTCACTTTATTGATTCAATTTGACCACATATGCCACGTTGCATCCTTGGATATACCACTTATAGCTATCCCGGGTTATCAATTATCATTGTAGATTCCCCTAACTTTAACCCCTTATAACTGTTTTGTGCAGTTTTTTTTAAAAATAATAAAGATGCTCATGTTTTTTTAATTTTAATAAAGCAACTGTCCACTTTATTTGGGGCAATTGGGGGATATTTTTTCAATTAACCAGAGTTCTGACCTCTAGTTAAAGGGACACTAAACCCAAATTTTTCTTTCATGATTCAGATAGAACATGTAATTTTAAGCAACTTTCTAATTTACTCCAATTATCAATTTTTCTTCGTTCTCTTGCTATCTTTATTTAAAAAGCAGGAATGTGATGCATGGCAGGCGGCCCATTTTTGGTTGAGAACCTGGGTTATGCTTGCTGATTGGTGGGTAAATGTAAGCCTCCAATAAGTAAGCGCTATCCATGGTGCTGAACCCAAAATGGGCTGGCTGCTAAGATTTACATTACTGCTTTTAAAATAAAAATAGCAAGAGAACGAAGAAAAATTGATAATAGGAGTAAATTAGAAAGTTGCTTTATCTGAATCATGAAAGAAAAAAATTGGGTTCAGTGTCCCTTTAACTGAGCTAAGTGCATAGTGTTTCCGAGAGGTAGCGGGAGCATTAACCAGCCACTTGTAATGGCAGGTTATTTAATGTGCGCCCATAAACGGCAAATTAGCTCCTTTACGGGTGCACATTAAAAACAGAATTTATGTTTACCTGATAAATTACTTTCTCCAACGGTGTGTCCGGTCCACGGCGTCATCCTTACTTGTGGGATATTCTCTTCCCCAACAGGAAATGGCAAAGAGCCCAGCAAAGCTGGTCACATGATCCCTCCTAGGCTCCGCCTACCCCAGTCATTCGACCGACGTTAAGGAGGAATATTTGCATAGGAGAAACCATATGGTACCGTGGTGACTGTAGTTAAAGAAAATAAATTATCAGACCTGATTAAAAAAAAAACCAGGGCGGGCCGTGGACCGGACACACCGTTGGAGAAAGTAATTTATCAGGTAAACATAAATTCTGTTTTCTCCAACATAGGTGTGTCCGGTCCACGGCGTCATCCTTACTTGTGGGAACCAATACCAAAGCTTTAGGACACGGATGAAGGGAGGGAGCAAATCAGGTCACCTAAATGGAAGGCACCACGGCTTGCAAAACCTTTCTCCCAAAAATAGCCTCAGAAGAAGCAAAAGTATCAAACTTGTAAAATTTGGTAAAAGTGTGCAGTGAAGACCAAGTCGCTGCCCTACATATCTGATCAACAGAAGCCTCGTTCTTGAAGGCCCATGTGGAAGCCACAGCCCTAGTGGAATGAGCTGTGATTCTTTCGGGAGGCTGCCGTCCGGCAGTCTCGTAAGCCAATCTGATGATGCTTTTAATCCAAAAAGAGAGAGAGGTAGAAGTTGCTTTTTGACCTCTCCTTTTACCGGAATAAACAACAAACAAGGAAGATGTTTGTCTAAAATCCTATGTAGCATCTAAATAGAATTTTAGAGCGCGAACAACATCCAAATTGTGCAACAAACGTTCCTTCTTTGAAACTGGTTTCGGACATAGAGAAGGTACGATAATCTCCTGGTTAATGTTTTTGTTAGAAACAACTTTTGGAAGAAAACCAGGTTTAGTACGTAAAACCACCTTATCTGCATGGAACACCAGATAAGGAGGAGAACACTGCAGAGCAGATAATTCTGAAACTCTTCTAGCAGAAGAAATTGCAACTAAAAACAAAACTTTCCAAGATAATAACTTAATATCAACGGAATGCAAGGGTTCAAACGGAACCCCCTGAAGAACTGAAAGAACTAAATTGAGACTCCAAGGAGGAGTCAAAGGTTTGTAAACAGGCTTAATTCTAACCAGAGCCTGAACAAAGGCTTGAACATCTGGCACAGCGGCCAGCTTTTTGTGAAGTAACACAGACAAGGCAGAAATCTGTCCCTTCAGGGAACTTGCAGATAATCCTTTTTCCAATCCTTCTTGAAGGAAGGATAGAATCCTAGGAATCTTAACCTTGTCCCAAGGGAATCCTTTAGATTCACACCAACAGATATATTTTTTCCAAATTTTGTGGTAAATCTTTCTAGTTACAGGCTTTCTGGCCTGAACAAGAGTATCGATAACAGAATCTGAGAACCCTCGCTTCGATAAGATCAAGCGTTCAATCTCCAAGCAGTCAGCTGGAGTGAAACCAGATTCGGATGTTCGAACGGACCCTGAACAAGAAGGTCTCGTCTCAAAGGTAGCTTCCAAGGAGGAGCCGATGACATATTCACCAGATCTGCATACCAAGTCCTGCGTGGCCACGCAGGAGCTATCAAGATCACTGACGCCCTCTCCTGATTGATCCTGGCTACCAGCCTGGGGATGAGAGGAAACGGCGGGAACACATAAGCTAGTTTGAAGGTCCAAGGTGCTACTAGTGCATCCACTAGAGCCGCCTTGGGATCCCTGGATCTGGACCCGTAGCAAGGAACTTTGAAGTTCTGACGAGAGGCCATCAGATCCATGTCTGGAATGCCCCACAGCTGAGTGACTTGGGCAAAGATTTCCGGATGGAGTTCCCACTCCCCCGGATGCAATGTCTGACGACTCAGAAAATCCGCTTCCCAATTTTCCACTCCTGGGATGTGGATAGCAGACAGGTGGCAGGAGTGAGACTCCGCCCATAGAATGATTTTGGTCACTTCTTCCATCGCCAGGGAACTCCTTGTTCCCCCCTGATGGTTGATGTACGCAACAGTTGTCATGTTGTCTGATTGAAACCGTATGAACTTGGCCCTCGCTAGCTGAGGCCAAGCCTTGAGAGCATTGAATATCGCTCTCAGTTCCAGAATATTTATCGGTAGAAGAGATTCTTCCCGAGACCAAAGACCCTGAGCTTTCAGGGATCCCCAGACCGCGCCCCAGCCCATCAGACTGGCGTCGGTCGTGACAATGACCCACTCTGGTCTGCGAAATGTCATCCCTCGTGACAGGTTGTCCAGGGACAGCCACCAACGGAGTGAGTCTCTGGTCTTCTGATTTACTTGTATCTTCGGAGACAAGTCTGTATAGTCCCCATTCCACTGACTGAGCATGCACAGTTGTAATGGTCTTAGATGAATGCGTGCAAAAGGAACTATGTCCATTGCCGCTACCATCAACCCGATCACTTCCATGCACTGAGCTATGGAAGGAAGGGGAACGGAATGAAGTATCCGACAAGAGTCTAGAAGTTTTGTTTTTCTGGCCTCTGTCAGAAAAATCCTCATTTCTAAGGAGTCTATTATTGTTCCCAAGAAGGGAACCCTTGTTGACGGAGATAGAGAACTCTTTTCCACGTTCACTTTCCATCCGTGAGATCTGAGAAAGGCCAGGACAATGTCCGTGTGAGCCTTTGCTTGAGGAAGGGACGACGCTTGAATCAGAATGTCGTCCAAGTAAGGTACTACAGCAATGCCCCTTGGTCTTAGCACAGCTAGAAGGGACCCTAGTACCTTTGTGAAAATCCTTGGAGCAGTGGCTAATCCGAAAGGAAGCGCCACGAACTGGTAATGTTTGTCCAGGAATGCAAACCTCAGGAACCGATGATGTTCCTTGTGGATAGGAATATGTAGATACGCATCCTTTAAATCCACCGTGGTCATGAATTGACCTTCCTGGATGGAAGGAAGAATAGTTCGAATGGTTTCCATCTTGAACGATGGAACCTTGAGAAACTTGTTTAAGATCTTGAGATCTAAGATTGGTCTGAACGTTCCCTCTTTTTTGGGAACTATAAACAGATTGGAGTAGAACCCCATCCCTTGTTCTCTTAATGGAACGGGATGAATCACTCCCATTTTTAACAGGTCTTCTACACAATGTAAGAATGCCTGTCTTTTTATGTGGTCTGAAGACAACTGAGACCTGTGGAACCTCCCCCTTGGGGGAAGTCCCTTGAATTCCAGAAGATAACCTTGGGAGACTATCTCTAGCGCCCAAGGATCCAGAACATCTCTTGCCCAAGCCTGAGCGAAGAGAGAGAGTCTGCCCCCCACCAGATCCGGTCCCGGATCGGGGGCCAACATTTCATGCTGTCTTGGTAGCAGTGGCAGGTTTCTTGGCCTGCTTTCCCTTGTTCCAGCCTTGCATTGGTCTCCAAGCTGGCTTGGCTTGAGAAGTATTACCCTCTTGCTTAGAGGACGTAGCACCTTGGGCTGGTCCGTTTCTACGAAAGGGACGAAAATTAGTTTTATTTTTTGCCTTGAAAGGCCGATCCTGAGGAAGGGCGTGGCCCTTACCCCCAGTGATATCCGAGATAATCTCTTTCAAGTCAGGGCCAAACAGCGTTTTCCCCTTGAAAGGAATGTTAAGTAGCTTGTTCTTGGAAGACGCATCAGCCGACCAAGATTTCAACCAAAGCGCTCTGCGCGCCACAATAGCAAACCCAGAATTCTTAGCCGCTAACCTAGCCAATTGCAAAGTGGCGTCTAGGGTGAAAGAATTAGCCAATTTGAGAGCATTGATTCTGTCCATAATCTCCTCATAAGGAGGAGAATCACTGTCGACCGCCTTTATCAGCTCATCGAACCAGAAACATGCGGCTGTAGCGACAGGGACAATGCATGAAATTGGTTGTAGAAGGTAACCCTGCTGAACAAACATCTTTTTAAGCAAACCTTCTAATTTTTTATCCATAGGATCTTTGAAAGCACAACTATCCTCTATGGGTATAGTGGTGCGTTTGTTTAAAGTGGAAACCGCTCCCTCGACCTTGGGGACTGACTGCCATAAGTCCTTTCTGGGGTCGACCATAGGAAACAATTTTTTAAATATGGGGGGAGGGACGAAAGGAATACCGGGCCTTTCCCATTCTTTATTAACAATGTCCGCCACCCGCTTGGGTATAGGAAAAGCTTCTGGGAGCCCCGGCACCTCTAGGAACTTGTCCATTTTACATAGTTTCTCTGGGATGACCAACTTGTCACAATCATCCAGAGTGGATAATACCTCCTTAAGCAGAATGCGGAGATGTTCCAACTTAAATTTAAATGCAATCACATCAGGTTCAGCTTGTTGAGAAATGTTCCCTGAATCAGTAATTTCTCCCTCAGACAAAACCTCCCTGGCCCCATCAGACTGAGTTAGGGGCCCTTCAGAAATATTAATATCAGCGTCGTCATGCTCTTCAGTATCTAAAACAGAGCAGTCGCGCTTACGCTGATAAGTGTTCATTTTGGCTAAAATGTTTTTGACAGAATTATCCATTACAGCCGTTAATTGTTGCATAGTAAGGAGTATTGGCGCGCTAGATGTACTAGGGGCCTCCTGAGTGGGCAAGACTCGTGTAGACGAAGGAGGGAATGATGCAGTACCATGCTTACTCCCCTCACTTGAGGAATCATCTTGGGCATCATTGTCATTGTCACATAAATCACATTTATTTAAATGAATAGGAATTCTGGCTTCCCCACATTCAGAACACAGTCTATCTGGTAGTTCAGACATGTTAAACAGGCATAAACTTGATAACAAAGTACAAAAAACGTTTTAAAATAAAACCGTTACTGTCACTTTAAATTTTAAACTGAACACACTTTTTTACTGCAAATGCGAAAAAACATGAAGGAATTGTTCAAAATTCACCAAATTTTCACCACAGTGTCTTAAAGCCTTAAAAGTATTGCACACCAAATTTGGAAGCTTTAACCCTTAAAATAACGGAACCAGAGCCGTTTTGAACTTTAACCCCTTTACAGTCCCTGGTATCTGCTTTGCTGAGACCCAACCAAGCCCCAAGGGGAATACGATACCAAATGACGCCTTCAGAAAGTCTTTTCTAAGTATCAGAGCTCCTCTCACATGCGACTGCATGCCATGCCTCTCAAAAACAAGTGCGCAACACCGGCGCGAAAATGAGGCTCTGCCTATGCTTTGGGAAAGCCCCTAAAGAATAAGGTGTCTAAAACAGTGCCTGCCGATATTATTATATCAAAATACCCAGATAAAATGATTCCTCAAGGCTAAATATGTGTTAATAATCAATCGATTTAGCCCAAAAAAACATAATTTATGCTTACCTGATAAATTCCTTTCTTCTGTTGTGTGATCAGTCCACGGGTCATCATTACTTCTGGGATATTATCTGCTCCCCTACAGGAAGTGCAAGAGGATTCACCCAGCAGAGTTGCTATATAGCTCCTCCCCTCTACGTCACCTCCAGTCATTCGACCAAAGACCAACGAGAAAGGAGAAGCCAAGGGTGTAGTGGTGACTGAATTATAATTTAAAAAATATGTACCTGCCTTAAAAAACAGGGCGGGCCGTGGACTGATCACACAACAGAAGAAAGGAATTTATCAGGTAAGCATAAATTATGTTTTCTTCTGTTATGTGTGATCAGTCCACGGGTCATCATTACTTCTGGGATACCAATACCAAAGCAAAAGTACACGGATGACGGGAGGGATAGGCAGGCTCATTATACAGAAGGAACCACTGCCTGAAGAACCTTTCTCCCAAAAATAGCCTCCGAAGAAGCAAAAGTGTCAAATTTGTAAAATTTGGAAAAAGTATGAAGCGAAGACCAAGTTGCAGCCTTGCAAATCTGTTCAACAGAGGCCTCATTCTTAAAGGCCCAAGTGGAAGCCACAGCTCTAGTGGAATGAGCTGTAATTCTTTCAGGAGGCTGCTGTCCAGCAGTCTCATAGGCTAAACGTATTATGCTACGAAGCCAAAAAGAGAGAGAGGTAGCAGAAGCTTTTTGACCTCTCCTCTGTCCAGAATAAACGACAAACAGGGAAGAAGTTTGGCGAAAATCTTTAGTTGCCTGCAAGTAGAACTTGAGGGCACGAACTACATCCAGATTGTGTAGAAGACGTTCCTTCTTTGAAGAAGGATTTGGACACAAGGATGGAACAACAATCTCTTGATTGATATTCCTGTTAGAGACAACCTTAGGTAAGAACCCAGGTTTAGTACGCAGAACTACCTTGTCTGAGTGAAAGATCAGATAAGGAGAATCACAAAGTAGGGCTGATAACTCAGAGACTCTTCGAGCCGAGGAAATAGCCATTAAAAATAGAACTTTCCAAGATAACAATTTTATATCAATGGAATGAAGGGGTTCAAACGGAACACCCTGTAAAACGTTAAGAACTAAGTTTAAACTCCATGGCGGAGCAACAGTTTTAAACACAGGCTTGATCCTAGCTAAAGCCTGACAAAAGGCCTGGATGTCTGAATTTTCTGACAGACGCCTGTGTAACAAGATGGACAGAGCTGAGATCTGTCCCTTTAATGAGCTAGCCGATAAACCCTTTTCTAAACCTTCTTGTAGAAAAGACAATATCCTAGGAATCCTAACCTTACTCCAGGAGTAATCTTTGGATTCACACCAGTATAGGTATTTACGCCATATTTTATGGTAAATCTTTCTGGTAACAGGCTTCCTAGCCTGTATCAGGGTATCAATAACCGACTCAGAAAAACCACGTTTCGATAAAATCAAGCGTTCAATTTCCAAGCAGTCAGCTTCAGAGAAGTTAGACTTTGATGTTTGAATGGACCCTGAATCAGAAGGTCCTGTCTTAGAGGTAGAGACCAAGGCGGACAGGATGACATGTCCACTAGATCTGCATACCAAGTCCTGCGCGGCCATGCAGGCGCTATTAGAATCACTGATGCTCTCTCCTGTTTGATTTTGGCAATCAATCGAGGAAGCAGCGGGAAGGGTGGAAACACATAAGCCATCCTGAAGTTCCAAGGTGCTGTCAAAGCATCTATCAGAACCGCTCCCGGATCCCTGGATCTGGATCCGTAGCGAGGAAGTTTGGCGTTCTGGCGAGACGCCATGAGATCTATCTCTGGTTTGCCCCAACGTCGAAGTATTTGGGCAAAGACCTCCGGATGAAGTTCCCACTCCCCCGGATGAAGAGTCTGGCGACTCAAGAAATCCGCCTCCCAGTTCTCCACTCCCGGGATGTGGATTGCTGACAGGTGGCAAGAGTGAGACTCTGCCCAGCGAATTATCTTTGATACTTCTATCATTGCTAGGGAGCTTCTTGTCCCTCCCTGATGGTTGATGTAAGCTACAGTCGTGATGTTGTCCGACTGAAACCTGATGAACCCCCGAGTCTTTAACTGGGGCCAAGCTAGAAGGGCATTGAGAACTGCTCTCAATTCCAGAATGTTTATTGGCAGGAGACTTTCCTCCTGACTCCATTGTCCCTGAGCCTTCAGAGAATTCCAGACAGCGCCCCAACCTAGAAGGCTGGCGTCTGTTGTTACAATTGTCCAGTCCGGCCTGCTGAACGGCATCCCCCTGGACAGATGTGGCCGAGAAAGCCACCATAGAAGAGAGTTTCTGGTCTCTTGATCCAGATTCAGAGTGGGGGACAAATCTGAGTAATCCCCATTCCACTGACTCAGCATGCACAATTGCAGCGGTCTGAGATGTAGGCGTGCAAAGGGTACTATGTCCATTGCTGCTACCATTAAGCCGATCACCTCCATGCATTGAGCTACTGACGGGAGTTGAATGGAATGAAGGACACGGCATGCATTTAGAAGCTTTGTTAATCTGTCTTCTGTCAGATAAATCTTCATTTCTACAGAATCTATAAGAGTCCCCAAGAATGGAACCCTTGTGAGAGGCAAGAGAGAACTCTTCTTTTCGTTCACTTTCCATCCATGCGACCTTAGAAATGCCAGAACTAACTCTGTATGAGACTTGGCAGTTTGAAAGCTTGAAGCTTGTATCAGAATGTCGTCTAGGTACGGAGCTACCGAAATTCCTCGCGGTCTCAGAACCGCTAGAAGGGCACCCAGAACCTTTGTGAAGATTCTTGGAGCCGTAGCCAATCCGAATGGAAGGGCTACAAACTGGTAATGCCTGTCTAAGAAGGCAAACCTTAGATACCGGTAATGATCTTTGTGAATCGGTATGTGAAGGTAAGCATCCTTTAAATCCACTGTGGTCATGTACTGACCCTTTTGGATCATGGGTAAGATTGTCCGAATAGTTTCCATTTTGAACGATGGAACTCTTAGGAATTTGTTTAGGATCTTTAAATCCAAGATTGGCCTGAAAGTTCCCTCTTTTTTGGGAACCACAAACAGGTTTGAGTAAAACCCTTGTCCTTGTTCCGACCGCGGAACCGGATGGATCACTCCCATTAATAATAGATCTTGTACACAGCGTAGAAACGCGTCTTTCTTTATTTGGTTTGTTGACAACCTTGACAGATGAAATCTCCCTCTTGGGGGAGATAATTTGAAGTCTAGAAGGTATCCCTGAGATATGATCTCTAGCGCCCAGGGATCCTGGACATCTCTTGCCCAAGCCTGGGCGAAGAGAGAGAGTCTGCCCCCCACTAGATCCGGTCCCGGATCGGGGGCCCTCGGTTCATGCTGTCTTAGGGGCAGCAGCAGGTTTTCTGGCCTGCTTGCCCTTATTCCAGGACTGGTTAGGTTTCCAGCCTTGTCTGTAACGAGCAACAGCTCCTTCCTGTTTTGGTGCAGTGGAAGTTGATGCTGCACCTGCTTTGAAATTCCGAAAGGGACGAAAATTAGACTGTCTAGCCTTAGCTTTGGCTTTGTCTTGAGGTAGAGCGTGGCCCTTACCTCCTGTAATGTCAGCGATAATTTCTTTCAAACCGGGCCCAAATAAAGTTTGCCCCTTGAAAGGTATATTAAGTAATTTGGACTTAGAAGTTACATCAGCCGACCAGGATTTTAGCCACAGCGCCCTACGTGCCTGAATGGCGAATCCTGAATTCTTAGCCGTAAGTTTGGTTAAATGTACTACGGCCTCCGAAATGAATGAATTAGCTAGTTTAAGGACTCTAAGCCTGTCCGTAATGTCGTCCAGCGTAGCGGAACTAAGGTTCTCTTCCAGAGACTCAATCCAAAATGCTGCCGCAGCCGTAATCGGCGCGATGCATGCAAGGGGTTGCAATATAAAACCTTGTTGAACAAACATTTTCTTAAGGTAACCCTCTAATTTTTTATCCATAGGATCTGAAAAAGCACAGCTATCCTCCACCGGGATAGTGGTGCGCTTAGCTAAAGTAGAAACTGCTCCCTCCACCTTAGGGACCGTTTGCCATAAGTCCCGTGTGGTGGCGTCTATTGGAAACATCTTTCTAAATATTGGAGGGGGTGAGAACGGCACACCGGGTCTATCCCACTCCTTAGTAACAATTTCAGTTAATCTCTTAGGTATAGGAAAAACGTCAGTACTCGCCGGTACCGCAAAGTATTTATCCAACCTACACATTTTCTCTGGTATTGCAACAGTGTTACAATCGTTAAGAGCCGCTAAGACCTCCCCTAGTAATACACGGAGGTTTTCCAATTTAAATTTAAAATTTGAAATATCTGAATCCAATCTGCTTGGATCAGAACCGTCACCTACAGAATGAAGCTCTCCGTCCTCATGCTCTGCAAGCTGTGACGCAGTATCAGACATGGCCCTAGAATTATCAGCGCACTCTGTTCTCACCCCAGAGTGATCACGCTTGCCTCTTAGTTCTGGTAACTTAGCCAAAACTTCAGTCATAACAGTAGCCATATCTTGTAATGTTATCTGTAATGGCTGCCCAGATGTACTAGGCGCCATAATATCACGCACCTCCCGGGCGGGAGACGCAGGTACTGACACGTGAGGCGAGTTAGACGGCATAACTCTCCCCTCGCTGTTTGGTGAAATTTGTTCAATTTGTACAGATTGGCTTTTATTTAAAGTAGCATCAATACAGTTAGTACATAAATTTCTATTGGGCTCCACCTTGGCATTGGAACAAATGACACAGGTATCTTCCTCTGAATCAGACATGTTTAACACACTAGCAATAAACATGCAACTTGGTTACAATCTTATTTAACAAAAACGTACTGTGCCTCAAAGAAGCACTAAACGATTAAATGACAGTTGAAATAATGAACTGAAAAACAGTTATAGCATCACTCTTTAAAAACAACACAACTTGTTAGCAAAGGTTTGTTCCCATTAGTAAAGTAACACTAATTAAATTTTAAACATAAAAATCACAGAGCAACGTTTTAAAACACAGTCACTACATAAGTCTCACAGCTCTGCTGAGAGAATCTACCTCCCTTCAAAGAAGTTTGAAGACCCCTGAGTTCTGTTAGAGATGAACCGGATCATGCAGAAAATACAAGTGTAACTGACTGGAAATTTTTTGATGCGTAGCAAAGAGCGCCAAAAACGGCCCCTCCCCCTCACACACAGCAGTGAGAGAGAAACGAAACTGTCATAATCAAAACAAGCAAACTGCCAAGTGGAAAAATAATGCCCAAATATTTATTCACTCAGTACCTCAGAAATGCAAACGATTCTACATTCCAGCAAAAACGTTTAACATGAATTAAATACCTATTAAAAGGTTTAATGTACTTTTACAGAGTAATTCCGGTGAAATACCATCCCCAGAATACTGAAGTGTAGAGTATACATACATGTCATTATAACGGTATAGCAGGATTTTCTCATCAATTCCATTCAGAAAATAAAAACTGCTACATACCTCAATGCAGATTCAACTGCCCGCTGTCCCCTGATCTGAAGCTTTTACCTCCCTCAGATGGCCGAGAAACAGCAATATGATCTTAACTACTCCGGTTAAAATCATAAGAAAAACTCTGGTAGATTCTTCTTCAAACTCTGCCAGAGAAGTAATAACACGCTCCGGTGCTATTGTAAAATAACAAACTTTTGATTGAAGTTATAAAAACTAAGTATAATCACCATAGTCCTCTCACACCTCCTATCTAGTCTTTGGGTGCAAGAGAATGACTGGAGGTGACGTAGAGGGGAGGAGCTATATAGCAACTCTGCTGGGTGAATCCTCTTGCACTTCCTGTAGGGGAGCAGATAATATCCCAGAAGTAATGATGACCCGTGGACTGATCACACATAACAGAAGAAAAGTCTACAGTCTTAATAAGCCCTTTTTGAAGCCCTTATTTACAATCGTAATAAACATGGCTTACCGGATCCCAGAGGGAAAATGACAGCTTCCAGCATTACATCGTCTTGTTAGAATGTGTCATACCTCAAGCAGCAAGAGACTGCTCACTGTTCCCCCAACTGAAGTTAATTGCTCTCAACAGTCCTGTGTGGAACAGCCATGGATTTTAGTGACGGTTGCTAAAATCATTTTCCTCATACAAACAGAAATCTTCATCTCTTTTCTGTTTCTGAGTAAATAGTACATACCAGCACTATTTCAAAATAACAAACTCTTGATTGAATAATAAAAACTACAGTTAAACACTAAAAAACTCTAAGCCATCTCCGTGGAGATGTTGCCTGTACAACGGCAAAGAGAATGACTGGGGTAGGCGGAGCCTAGGAGGGATCATGTGACCAGCTTTGCTGGGCTCTTTGCCATTTCCTGTTGGGGAAGAGAATATCCCACAAGTAAGGATGACGCCGTGGACCGGACACACCTATGTTGGAGAAATAGCGCTCCACTTCTAGCCCAGAGAGTAATTTTTTTGGCAAATTCTTATTTACATAGCTTTTCTATAACCAGTACTTAAAGGGACAGGAAACCCCACAATTTTCTTTCATGATTTGGATAGAACATACAATGTTAAACAACTTTCCAATTTACTTCTATTATCTTGTTATTCTTTTCTAAATGGACAGCATTGCACTACTGGCAACTAGCTGAACACATCTAGTTAGCCAATCACAAGAGACAAATGTGTGCAGGCACCAATCAGCAGCTACTGCCCACTGGTGTAGGATATGTGTGGATTATTTTTCAACAAGTGAGATACCAAGAGAATGAAGCACATCTGAAAATAAAAGTAAATTTAAAATTACATGCTCTGTCTGAATCATGAAAGTTCAATTTTGACTTTCCTGTCCCTTTAAGAACTGACATTTTCAGTAAAGATTAAGACAGAAAAAAACAGCTCTCTCAAATATCAAAATAAAAGTTAAGGAGCTATGTGGAAACAATTTAATACACTCCAGCAAATGGAATTGATGACTAGGGATGCATTAAAGGGGACAAAATGTTACAGTACACAACCGTCTCTTTGAACACATTAAAGGGACACTAAACCCAAACATTTTCTTTCCTGATTCAGATGGAGAATACAATTTTAAACAACATTCCAATTTACTTCTATTATCCAATTTGCTTCATACTTTAGATATCCTTTGTTGAAGTAATAGCAATGCACATGGGTGAGCCAATCACACAAGGCATCTATGTGCATCTACACATCAGCAGCTACTAAGCCTATCTAGATATGCTTTTTCAGCAAAGGATATCAAGAGAATGAAGCAAATTAGATAATAGAAGTAAATTAGAAAGTTGGTTAAAATTGTATGCTCTTTCTAAATCATGAAAGAAAAAAAATTGGGTTTCATGTCCCTTTAAGGCCTGTACTGCCAATCCAGTCTTAAACAGGACATGGATGGTGACTAGTGGCTACTTGGCTATGCTGTTGCTGATTGGTTCACTAGTCATGTTGTACTTTCATTAAATAATCTGATGACGTGATTCAGATTATATATATATCAGTTTATATGCTGATGGAAACTACTGTACAAACCTCACCAGAACCAACCCAATATTACATTACTTACAGGGTCAGAATATTGGACACCTGTAAGTTAGATAAAATAGCTATTTATCAACAGTTGATCACTAACGTTGTTCATTGGGACAAATATATATATATATTGCTTTTGCATTTTTATATGCTTTAAGGGAATTTAATATACAAAAAATTGTGTTTGCTGGTCTGTTCTACTCTTTGATAATAACACTGAAAGAAATACATGTATACACGTGAGTGATAGCAGTATACCTTTTATTCATATTAACCTATATTTAAAAATGAAACAGGCAAACAAGATGTTGATGCATTGTACAATTTTCAATGTAAACTCAAATCCTAATAGTGCCCCTTAAAAAACAAAACACACAATTTTTAGCTAGTTTTTTTTATGCGTTCCAAAAGCTAATGGATTATTCTATGAGTGTAGTTTGATTGTTCAATAGCAATTAACATTTTTAAATCAATTAATAAAAGTCATTTAAGGACAAATTTAAACATTTTTGCAGAATCTTTTAACTTGAGAACAAAGTATTACTTCAAGGTCAGTCTGGTATTAAAACAACATAAAACACATCGGCCTAGATTACAAGCAGAGCGGTATTTTGCACAAGTTGTCTGGCGTAAATTACACTCACTAATGAATTTCGCAAATCTCTGTGCTCTTATATTACAGGTTGAAAGAAATGTTTTCTCGCTTGAGCACAAGTATCACTCGCACAAATGACCAGAGCGAAAATTAAAGAACCACTCAATGCAGTAGAATTGCATAAGTAGCACGTGCATAATAAAAGGACAATCACTTAACACCTACTCTGAATTACAAATAAGCAGTAGATTTTTTTCTGACAAATTTATATTTTCTCCCCATTTTGTATACCCTGTGAGCTTTGGCACATGCTAAGTAGGATCTTGTTCCCCAGAAAGTGTGTGCATATAAAAAGACTGGATAAAATTTGATAATGGAAGTAAATTGGAAAGTGTCTTAAAACTGCATGTTCTATCTGAATCATAAGTGTTTATTTTGACTTGAGTGTCCCTTTAAATCATTATTCCCATTGAGAAGAAAATTGTGTAAATTGGTGTTGTCATTTCACAATGTACAGCGGTATTGATGCAAATACCTGTGGGATACTCCTGTTTAATGGCCATTGTAGTAGTGGTTTGCATTTGTTTCACCTTATACCAATGCAAATCATTACTACAATTGCCATTCAGCAGGGATATCCCTTACAATACCTTGTTTGCATCAATAACGTTGTACAGTGTGAAATGACAAACGCAATTTACATGAGATAAATTCCAAAAGAATAGAAAAACATGGAAATGAATGAGTCATATATTTGAGCTGGGGTATTATGGGTTTACAGTACATGTGTGTATAATGTGTTATTTATATACATTATATTGTACAATTTTCAATGTAAAAAATATATATATATTTATTGTAAAATAAGTGCATTTTAATTTGGCAATGTTTTGGTCTAGAAACAATATTAACAGTAGAACAGGGGTCGACAAGTCTGTTTAAAATTTAGGAGCCAGTAAGAATATTTAGGAGCCGGACATAATTTTAGTAGCCAGACAGTGGTATTTGTAAATATATCTATTGAGAATAATCCAAAAAGTTAGGAGCCAGGGGTACATTTTGGGTTTGTCGAGCCCTGCAGTACAAGATATTATTCATATAAAGAATGGCCACAGTTTTTCCCGTTTACAATAGTGAGCTTTTCTTTAAAAAAAAGTGGACATTTAGACATTACTCACCCTGTAAAATGTTGTTCTACCATTGAAACTAAAGAGCCTTTTTTTTCTTGCAAAACTAAAATTTCTCACTGTACAAAGTTACCCACTTGTATTATATTAGCAAAACTTGCATTTTTATACAGTATATTATCTTATGGCCTTTGATGTGGTCAGTTAGGGAAAGATATATTGGAAGGTTATGCTTTTTAAGACTGGAATCTGCTCTCCCAATTCTCAGAATTGGAAAACACACAATTTTAAATTGCAGGTGAAAGGGTAAAAAAGAAAGAGATATTTTGCACATTACATCAATTGTTTTTTTTTTCTTGTATTACTCTTTAATTGTGTTCCGTTTACTTTTTTGTTAGATAGTGTGGACTGTTTTATAGATACTGTTTTGTTTTGTGTGTTTTTTTTTTTTGTTTTTTTTTTTTAAATTGTTTTTATTGAGGTATAAAATTGCATATACAAACTTCATGCAGTTTCAGTTGAACATTGCTCAGAAACATAATGGTTGATATTAAGCTCATTGTACAGAAACAAACTTGTCATGTTAATGAGTATAACAAGAAACAAATGCGTGTCTCAAAAACCTCATTTTTAGGGATAAATGGTTTCCCCTATTTGAAATAAAGCAGCCACTCTTGGGCCACTGCCAAACAGATAAAATTAGGGAGGGGAACAAAGGGAAATAGGGTGGAGGGGCCACTTTTGGACCCATTTATGGAAACCTATGTTTATACTGCAGATATAAATATAAATATGCGAATGATGGGACTTAATGTAGGTTTTGCGTAAAGGGTATAAGGATTTGTTGGCTGGAGATTTATATATATGCGGCAGTTACATTCTAACGCACTCTCTACACACACTTATCACTCTTCAAATTTAAGGGGATTTACATATACAAACAGTAAGGTATACGGCGCCCTGCAAGTATAACTCTCTACAGTATCAGGCAACTTTAACACAGACAACAACTTATACCAGTGGCTATCAACAATTATAGCAAACATTAACACGGATTAACACTATTTTTGCCCTATTAATATCTTCCTATATAGCAGAGCCGTAACAGCAACCTGCCCTTGATATTAAGGGGTTACCACATAAGAGGTTAAACTGCATACACAATCGCTACTGAACAGCTGTGCCATGAGACATAGGAAGGTGCCATGTGGCCATAGATGTAAGCAACCATTAGAAAGAAATCAGAGAATGAGAACAAACAGTGGCCCCAAACCTGATGTTCAGTTGCTGCCATTAGGGCTCATAAGTTCCATGTGCAAACAAATAAATCCGGTATAACTGCTAGATACTACAGTGATAATAATTATAAAACAGATTGCATTTCTGAAAGTTATCTTTAGGCGGTATGAGAGTTCTGAGACGCCATCACAGTTGTTTTGTTCAATACCGCAAATGCTGGTCCCCAATGGTTACCACACAAGGCAAAAGACACTCAAATGTAACTTAGCATTAAGAGCATTTTAACCAAGCATCATAGTTGTGCATAGCGAATACAATACCAACATATTGATCTGCATCGTTCTTAGGGGCTCATGCTATTTAGCCAACTCCTTTTCTGAATGTCTGTAAGCCATTTGTGGCATATCTCCAGGAGTCGGCTTTGCTGCGTAGCCAGGGCTGAGGAGTGGGGCCGCAATCCCTAAGGACTTCTGGAAGCACAGGTCCGGTGGCGGAGACTATAAAGCCGGTTATTGCCATCATATAGTCTGTGATGTTGTGCCTGGCGTCTCTCTCCGTGATGCGAGCATAAAGACGTGTTTTTATTTTTATTTAATGAATTAATTCTTTAGGATTTTGAATGTGTTTTTGTAACACATCACTAAGTTTTTTTTAAACTAGACCTTTGTCCTTGCATGGGCAGTACATACGTTTTAGTGTGCAAGTTTATAAATGTAATGTTCAACAGTATAAAGTGGATTTTCTCTTTTGGAATATTTAGGAGCCTTAACCCCTTAATGACCACAGCACTTTTCCATTTTCTGTCCGTTTGGGACCAAGGCTATTTTTACATTTTTGAGGTGTTTGTGTTTAGCTGTAATTTTCCTCTTACTCATTTACTGTACCCACACATATTATATACCGTTTTTCTCGCCATTAAATGGACTTTCTAAAGATACCATTATTTTCATCATATCTTATAATTTACTATAAAAAAATTTATAAAATATGAGGAAAAAATGGAAAAAAACACACTTTTTCTAACTTTGACCCCCAAAATCTGTTACACATCTACAACCACCAAAAAACACCCATGCTAAATAGTTTCTAAATGTTGTCCTGGTTTTAGAAATACCCAATGTTTACATGTTCTTTGCTTTTTTTGTAAACTATAGGGCCATAAATACAAGTAGCACTTTGCTATTTCCAATCCATTTCTTTTCAAAATTAGCGCTAGTTACATTAGAACACTGATATCTTTCAGGAATCTCTGAATATCCATTGACATGTATATATTTTTTTTTAGTAGACAACCCAAAGTATTGATCTAGGCCCATTTTGGTATATTTCATGCCACCATTTCACCGCCAAATGCAATCAAATACAAAAAATCATTCACTTTTCACAAATTTTTTCACAAACTTTTGGTTTCTAACTTAAATAATTTACAAACAGCTTGTGCAATTATGGCATAAATGGTTGTAAATTCTTCTCTGGGATCCCCTTTGTTCAGAAATAGCAGACATATATGACTTTGGCGTTGCTTTTTGGTAATTAGAAGGCCGCTAAATGCCACTGCGCACCAGCAGTGAAGGGGTTAATTAGGGAGCATGTAGGGAGCTTTTTGGGGTAGTTTTAGCTTTAGCGTAGTGTAGTAGACAACCCCAAGTATTGATCTAGGCCAATTTTGGTATATTTCATGCCACCATTTCACCGCCAAATGCGATCAAATTAAAAAAAACGTTAATTTTTTCTCAATTTTAGGTTTCTCACTGAAATTATTTACAAACAGCTTGTGCAATTATGGCACAAATTGTTGTAAATGCTTCTCTGGGATCCCCTTTGTTCAGAAATAGCAGACATATATGGCTTTGGCATTGCTTTTTGGTAATTAGAAGGCCTCTAAATGCCGCTGCGCATCACACGTGTATTATGGCTAGCAGTGAAGGGGTTAATTATGTAGCTTGTAGGGAGCTTGCAGGGTTAATTTTAGCTTTAGTGTAGAGCTCAGCCTCCCACCTGAAACATCAGACCCCCTGATCCCTCCCAAACAGCTCTCTTCCCTCCCCCACCCCACAATTGTCCCCACCATCTTAAGTACTGGCAGAAAGTCTGCCAGTACTAAAATAAAAGGTATTTGGCCCTTTTTTAAAATAAAAAAAAGCATATTTACATATGCTGATGTGTAGGATCCCCATTAGACCCCGACCTCACTGATCCCCCACCAAACAGCTCTCTAACCCTTCCCATCTGCAATAATGGGCGCCATATTGGGTACTGGCAGCTGTCTGCCAGTACCCAGTTTTGTAAAAAAATGCCTTTTTTTTCCAAAAATGCCCATTTCTGTAGTGTAGCTTTCCCTCCCCACCAAGACCAACCCCCAACCCCTTCCAGGTCCCTTAGATTACATCTGTAATGTTTAAAAAGTATTAGTTTTTTAACTTAACTTTTTTTTTTTCTGTAGTTTCCCACCCGCTCCCGCCTCGTGCACGCGCCCACCCACCACCCCCCGTGCGCGCCCCCGTAGGTGCCGCCTTCGATCCCGCCCCCCTCCACTCCACACAGAGCATCGATGGCCGCCCACCCGCCTCCCACGTAAGCTTCCACCCACCAACGATACCGGCCATCGATGTCCGGTGCAGAGAGGGCCACAGAGTGGCTCTCTCTGCATCTGATGGCCAAGGGGGGTTATTGCAGGATGCCTCCATATCGAGGCATCACTGCAATAACCGGAAAGCAGCTGGAAGCGAGCAGGATCGCTTCCAGCTGCTTTCCAGACCAACGAGGTACGCCACACGTCCTCGGTCATTAACTGCATTTTTTTTGAGGACGTGTGGCGTACGTCCTTGGTCGTTAAGGGGTTAAAGGGACACTGTACCCAAATTTTTTCTTTTGTAATTCAGAAAGAGCATGCAATTTTAAGCAACTTTCTAATTTACTCCTATTATCAATTTTTCTTCGTTCTCTTGCAATCATTATTTGAAAAAGAAGGCATCAAAGCTTTTTTTTGTTTCAGTACTCTGGACAGCACTTTTTTATTGGTGGATGAATTTATCCACCAATCAGCAAGGACAACCCAGGTTGTTCACCAAAAATGGGCCTCTAAACTTACATTCTTGCATTTCAAATAAAGATACCAAGAGAATTAAGAAAATTTGATTATAGGAGTAAATTAGAAAAGTTGCTTAAAATGTCATGCTCTATCTGAATCACAAAATTTGGTTACAGTGTCCCTTTAACTGTCTTTTTAATATTTGACCAATGGGTTTAGCCCACTGGTTTTCAAACCTGTCCTCAAGCCTCCCCAACGGTCCAGGTTTTCTGGATTACCTTGGATGAGAGCAGGTAAAATAACCATGTTTACTAATAAGCTGATTATTTCACCTGTGCTCCAGTTCAGTTAAAGGGACACTGAACCCAATTTTTTTTCTTTCGTGATTCAGATAGAGCATGACATTTTAAGCAACTTTCTAATTTACTCCTATTATCAAATTTTCTTCATTCTCTTGGTATCTTTATTTGAAATGCAAGAATGTAAGTTTAGATGCCTGCCCATTTTTGGTGAACAATCTGGGTTCTTCTTGCTGATTGGTGAATACATTCATCCACCAATAAAAAAGTGCTGTCCAGAGTGCTGAACCCAAAAAAAAAAATCTTAGATGCCTTCTTTTTCAAATAAAGATAGCAAGAGAACGAAGAAAAATTGATAATAGGAATAAATTAGAAAGTTGCTTAAAATTGCATGCTTTATCTGAATCACAAAAGAAAAAAATTGGGTTCAGTGTCCCTTTAACCTCAAAATGTGGCCTGATAAGGAGACCTGTAGACAGGTTTGAAAACCAGTGGTTTAGTCTGATGCCTTAAAAAGTCAAAGTGAAGGTTGATCAAACTCAGCTGAATCAAGTTAGTTAGAAATTGGCCTGTTCCTAAAAAGATCACTTGTTTACAAAAATTAAATAATCTTTGACCACCCTGAAAATTAGCAAACTCTGTCCATCTTATAAAAAGGGAAATGAAACACTCTGAGATCATAATACAAATGAGCCGATCACAATCCTTTAGAAAAAAGTCATCAACTGATGTATCTACAAAAAGTCCCCATAGACTTTAATGGTAATTTTCTGTTGAAAATCATTAGATACATTTTTCTAGACTGTGATCGACCCCATAATGTATACTTATATGTATTAAGAAAAAGCACTTTTCAACAAAATGTAATTGCTTTATTTTACCGTTTTCTGTAATTTCCCAAGAGAATTGGAAGTTTTTTATTTCAGACTTTACAAACCTAACACTGTTATATTACATAGCCATTGTAGAAGCTTAAAGGGACAGTCTAGTCCAAAAAAAACTTTCATGATTCAGATAGGGCATGTCATTTTAAACAATTTACTTTTATCACCAATTTTTCTTTGTTCTCTTGGTATTCTTAGCTGAAAGCTTAACCTACGAGGTTCATATGCTAATTTCTTAGACCTTGAAGGCCGCCTCTTAAGAATGCATTTTAACAGGTTTTTCACCACTAGAGGGTGTTAGTTCATGTTTTTCATATAGATAACACTGTGCTCATGCACGTGAAGTTACCTGGGAACCATCACTGATTGGCTAAACTGCAAGTCTGTCAAAAGAACTGAAATATAGGGGCAGTCTGCAGAGGCTTAGATACAAGATAATCACAGAGGTAAAAAAGATATAAATATAACTGTGTTGGTTATGCAAAACTAGGAAATGGGTAAAAAAGGGATTATCTATCTTTTAAAACAATAACAATTCTGGTGTAGACTGTCCCTTTAAAGAGATAATAAACCCATTTTTTTTTCTTTCATGATTCAGATAGAGCATGCAATTTTAAACAACCTTCTAATTTACTCCTATTATCAAATTTTCTTTGTTCTCTTGTTAAAGCTTAGGAGTCAGCCTGTTTTTGGTTCAGCACCCTGGATAGCGCTTGCTTATTGGTAGCTACATTTACCCACCAATCAGCAAGCGCTGCCCAGGCGATGAACTAAAAATGGGCTGGCTCCTATGCTTACATTCCTGCTTTTTCAAATAAAGATAGCAATAGAATGAAGAAAAATTGATAATAGGAGTAAATTAGAAAGTTGCTTAAAATTGTATGCTCTATCTGAATCATTAAACAAAAAATGTGGGTTTAGTGTCCCTTTAATTGTATCTATCAAAATTTATAAAGCAGGGCAGTGCACACAATAAAAAGCTCTCTTACTCCATTCCTACTGAAAATAAAGGGATTTACTCCTACTACTTTTTCTGACCCATGGACGACCACCCCTGTCACAGACAATAGTAAACGGTAAACAGTGCGCCACACCAGCACTTCATAAAGTTTACTTAAATCATTATGGATCTTGCAGTGGCTCCAAATCTTCAGAAAAGGCAGAAGCAGCACATTCCTTTATTTTCAATATGGTAATTGCTACTGCTTCTGATTGGCTATATTATCCAGATATTCTAAAAAGGAAGGGGAAAAAAGCACTGGGGAGCAGGCAGTCTGCAGACAGAGTAAACACCAGTATCGGATATTGATAAGCAATTAATATACAAATTGATAAGAGAACGTTTATTATACTTTTTTCACTATAAATTTTTTTATAAGGAAGGTTTTATAATACCAGTTTAGTTCTTTAAGTCCTAAATATAGCAAGTCAGTAGGTGAGTGGATCATGACTTGAAACCCTTGACAATAGCTTGATAATCAGCTGCATGTCAAGTCTACTTGCAAGTCAGTTATTTCTGAGTAGCCAAATTGCTATACTTTTAACAGCAAGTCTGTTTTTTTTGTTGTTGTTTTTTTTTTTTAATAACTGACTTTGGATATCAACCATCTAGCATTAACAGAGTATACAACTTTGACATTTCTCTCCAAGTCAGTTATTTTACCATTATATTGTTTGATAATGTTTTAACATCTTTAATATCCATGTCAGATAGGTTTTTAACATCTATATTTATATTGTTTTATAATGTTTTATATTGTATTCATATGTTTAATATGTTCTATATGATCATACACTACACACCCCTCCGAGATCTATACCTTTGTATATGTCATGATACCATTTTAATTCACTACCATTTTTATCAACTGCCGGTTTAACACATTAATATTATTAGGGGTACCACAACCTCTGTATATACACACCATCTCTTATATTACCTATCCGATAGCTAGCACTGCACATTTTACTTTATCTAAAGACGGATGATTTATCAATAGGTATGCGATTTATACACTACAGGTATAAACAACCTCATGACCCCATACACAAATGAAAGTCCGGTAAAAGTAAACATGTGGCGATACCGAAACCGGAAGTGAAGTAAAATACCAGAAATAACATAACAGTAAATCGAATAATGGTCTTTTAGGCAGATTATATTTCTACAGAAACCAACATTATATCTGATAAGTTTAGCTTTACAAATAACCTCTATATATATATCATATCTATCACTTATTAGTTAACTTTAAAAGTAAAGAATCACCGATTAAGCAAAACTCCCAGAATACAACAGCACCAACAGGAAGGGGTGTTCCTAACAAATTTGGCGCCAAAACAGATACAATTGACCCTAGCTGTTACCCTATATAAGCTCCCAGTAGATACATAGTAGCATAGTCTTGAAAAAGGCCTCGGAAAGCCCGAAACGCGTTGACATACTACTGGTGAGCTTATTTCTACTATTCTAAAAGTGTAAAAACTTTATTGCACCATTGTTTTTTCTTCTTTTTTACAGGTTCAGGAGCCTTCATATTACTTTTAACTATTATTTACAATTTTTTTACTGTCTTAATTTTTACCACTTTTTGCACACATCTATATAAACCAGCATTTCAAGTTCATCATTTGGAAATCTATCTGGAAATGTATGTTACATCTCACTGTTTCACACATTTTTTCTATCACGATTTTATGACAAATTCAAGTTTGGATTAACTATCACACATCAGCGTTTGGATATTACAATTTGGACATACACATCTTGGACACTTTGAACTTTTTATATTTGGACACTTTGAACTCTTGGAATTTTTTACTGTTTTTTATTATTCTTTGAATTTTTGATTGTACCACTCCTTGTATGATTCACACATATCTCATGAAGTGTTAGTCACATATATGATTCACCTCTATATGCACTGAATAACACAGTGCTTGTAACATAAGTATTCACGGTATAGTCCTGCTGTGACATACTTGCTATGTGTTTACTTGTTTTACATACAAATGGATCCATGTAGGTTTTAGCCTTTGTATTAATATATTATTGTATGCTTATTTGTTGCTTTTAACTGTTATTGTATGTATTAAAATATTAGCATATACTCTCTTAGCCTTTTTTAACTTTTAGCACTCCCTTCCTCTACATTCTTAGTTATTTTACCTAGTTATGATTATGACCGGATACCCAGGGAAATACTGTGGGAGGTGCTGCGGGAGTATGGGGTGAGGGGATCTCTTCTCAGGGCCATCCAATCTCTGTACGTTCAAAGCGAGAGCTGTGTCCGGATTCTCGGCAGTAAGTTGGATTCGTTTCCGGCGGAGGTTGGCCTCCGCCAGGGCTGCACTTTGTCACCAATCCTGTTCGTGATATTCATGGACAGGATATCAAGGTGTAGCCAAGGAGGGGAGGGGTTGCATTTCAGTGGGCTGTGGATCTCATCACTGTTTTTAGCAGATTATGTGGCCCTCATGGCATCATCGGTCAGTGACCTTCAGCACTTACTGGATTGGTTCGCAGCCAAGTGTGAAGAGGCTGGGATGAGGATTAGTACCTCTAAATCTGAGGCCATGACTCTCAGCAGGAACATGGTGGATTGCATACTCCAGGTAGGGAATAAGTCCTTACCCCAAGTGAAGGAGTTTAAGTACCTTGGGATTTTTTTTGTGAGTGAGGGGACAATGGAGCGTGAGATTAGCCGGAGAATCAGAGCAGCAGGGGCGGTGTTGCATTTGCTTTACCGCACCATTGTGACGAAAAGAGAGCCGAGACAGAAGGTGAAGATCTCGATCTACCGGTCAATCTTTGTTCCTACCCTCACTTATGGTCATGAAGGATGGGTCATGACCGAAAGAACAAGATCATGGGTACAAGCGGCAGAAATGGGTTTTCTCAGGAAGGTGGCTGGCGTCTCCCTTAGGGATAGGGTGAGAAGCTCAGTCATTCATGAGGATCTCGGAGTAGAGCCGCTGCTCCTTCGCGTAGAAAGGAGCCAGTTGAGGTGGTTCAGACATCTGGTAAGGATGCCCCCTGGACGCCTCCCTAGAGAGGTGTTCCAGGCATGTCCGGCTGGGAGAAGGTATCGGGGAAGACCCAGGACTAGGTGGAGGGATTATATCTCCACACTGGCCTGGGAACGCCTCAGGATTCCACAGTTGGAGCTGGTTAATGTGGCCAGAGAAAGGGAAGTTTGGGGACCCCTGCTAGAACTGCTGCCCCCTCGACCCGACCCCGGATAAGCAGATGAAGATGAGATGATTAACTTTGTTCAGAATTGGTGCATACACATACTGTCAAAAGTAGACCCCAACTATTCACTTACACTAAATAGGTAAGTGAGACTGAAAGAAAGGTGAACTTAACAAGCATGTGGTTGTCACTGTAATCAGAAAAACAGTAAGGTATATTCACTAATATTCCCCTACAGTCTATCAAAGTACTAAAGCGTATTCAACCTCCCATGTTTCAATGTTATTCTATACAGCTGATTTGGTGAGATTAGAAATTCTGGTGTGCATTTTTAGTGAATTCACTCCCATGTCTGACTCTCAAACAGCCCAGCAATATAGGAAACACTTGCTCACCTCTAACACTTACATTTCATGTTTTAGTGTAAGGGTCAGCACACTGATTAAAAGCTCTCTGTCTGAAGAGGGTTAAACACAATTTTTAAACTAGAGCTTCTTCTTTTTATGATTACTTAGTATTTAATATTAGTATAACATTTTCAGTTAATTACATCAATATTAGATGACAAGATTGCTCGTCCTGTTGATTTTATCAGAGACACCAAATGAAGCTAAAATGAGAGCGAAGAGACATGCTTATGTGAATGCTACATTAATTTAAGAAAAATTGAAGTCCTTGTGAGACCATGTGAGAAATGCAATGTTCTTCGTGAGATGCCTGTACTGAACGCAGGCCATGCTGTCTTGCTTATAACATTTATCACATCAAGGTTAAACTATCCCAGAGAATCATTAATAAACACTGGCCTAAATTCACTAATAGTTTAGCGCAATCTGATCACATGGTATCAGCAAGGGAGATGAACAAGCACTTCTTGGGAAGGTTTAAGTTTTCATAGAGGAATTAAAAAACATAAATTATGCTTACCTGATAATTTAATTTCCATCGAGGAGAGTCCACTGCTTCATTCATCACTTGTGGGAATAAAGAACCTGGCCACCAGGAGGAGGCAAAGACATCCCAGCAAAATGCTTTAATACCTCCCCGACTCCCCTCATCCTCCAGTCATTCTGCCAAGGGAACAAGGAACAGTAGGCAAAATATCAGGGTATAAATGTTGCCAGAAGATTAACATAAATTTAGGTCCGCCCACCGGAGAAACGGGCGGGTGCAGTGGACTTTCCTCCCATCGATGGAAATTAAATTATCAGGTAAGCATAATTTATGTTTTCCATCTTAATGGGAGGAGAGTCCATTGCTTCATTCATTACTTGTGGGAACAAATACCCAAGCTCTAGAGCAGGGGTCGCCAACCTTTAGGACCTCAGGGACCACTAAACTCACGATTTTGAATCCCGTCGACCACTAACATGCATTTTATATATACATACATACTGTATATATACACACACACATATATATATACACACACACACACACACATACTGTACATAACTAGTATAACCATAGCTAAGTTTACATTATGTATATATTTACACATTTAGAATTATTTTTTGGAATTAACTAATTGAATGACAGAACTGAGAGAATACTTCCAAATGACAGATAAAGGGTGAGTGCCAACTTTTGAACTGGAAACAGAGAGGCAGAAAGTGGGGAAAAATTATGTTTAAAAGGACCAGAAGACTTCCAAGTTACCTCCCCAGTTAGGAATTATTCAAAACTACTTATGATCATGGACAGACATTAGAGTCATAAATTAAGTTTATATCAGAAAGCTCTCAATATAGATGTGAGTTAACCACAATTGATGTTACTGGCAATTACTATAATACTGGTGGGTTATGGCTGATCTGCTGGATGGCAATTACTGAAATTCAGGTGGAATAAAATTATTATAATACAAATTATTAATATTTAATAAAAAAAAAAGAAGATGGAGAGGAGGAAGACAAACAGTGATGTAAGTCCATCTGAAGGAATGGAATTAGGAAAACTACTACAAAGAGACAGGTACAGGGAAGAAAATAAATGAAATTTAAGAGAGAATTTTTTTTTTAAGATTTTCTTTTTAATATACTTTAATTCCACTAATTCAAGCCAAGACTACACCAACCTCTTCTGGCTTTAGAATGGAAGCATCTTCCTCTGAGCAGTGCGCTGGGTGGGAGGAGTTAACAATACAATCTAGCTACGCAAGTTGCACAGTACTACGCAAAGTGCGTAGAGAGATTGTAATCTAACTCCTCCTCCGTCAGTTTTCACTGATGTCCAGCCAGGCACTGTAGGGAGTTGCAACGCGACAGGGTGACACCATCAGAGAAGATTAATTCCTGCTTGATGGTGTCAAGGACCACCAACATCTTCTCGTGAACCAGCAGTGGTCTACGGACCACTGGTTGGTGACCGCTGCTCTAGAGGACACTGAATGAAAAAAAGGGAAGGTAAAAGGAGGCGGACCCTATACTGAGGGCACCACAGCCTGCAGAACCTTTCTCCGAAAAAGCAAAAACGTCAAATTTATAAAAATTTTGCAAAAGTATGTGAGGAAGACCAAGTGGCCGCCTTACAAATCTGCTCCATAGAAGCCTCATTCTTAAAGGCCCAAGAAGAGGCCACAGTTCTAGTCGAGTGACCAGTAATCCTCGGAGGAGGCTTGTGTCCCGCTGTCTCATATGCCAAACAGATCATACTCCTCAACCAAAATGATAGAGAAGTGGCAGAGGCCCTTTCCCCCTGAGCTTCCCTGAATACACAACAAATAAGGACGAAGTATGTCTGAACTCCTTCGTGGCCTGAAGATAAAACTTCAATGCACGAACCACATCCAGATTATGAAGTAACCTCTCCTTGGAAGAAGAAGGGTTAGGACACAAAGAAGGAACTGTTTACTGATTGATGTTACGACTCGACACTACCTTGGGAAGGAATCCCAATACAGTGCGAAGAACAGCCTTATCGGCATGAAAAACCAAGCAGGTAGGCTCACATTGCAAGGCCGCCAGCTCAGAGACTCTGTGTGTCGATGCAATATCCAGTAATAACAGGACTTCCCTTAATGTTAAGAGCATGCATAGGCTCAAACGGAGCCCTCTGTAAGACCTTAAGAACCAAGTTTAATCTCCAAGGAGGAGCTGAAGACAGAATGTCAGGAATCTCCTCAAGCTTCTTATGCAACACTACTGATAAAGCACAGATCTGTCACCTTAGGGAACTGGCGGCAAAACTCTTATCCAGACCATCCTGGAGAAAGGCCAAAATCCTGGATACCCTGACCTTATGCCAGGGATATCCTCGTTCCTCACACCAGGACAAGTTGGTCCTCCACACCTTGTGGTAGATGTGACGAGTGACCGGCTTCCTAGCCTGAACGAGTGTGTCAATCACTTTTTCCGAAAATCCTCCCTTGGCTAAGACTAGCCATTCAATCTCCACGCGGTCAACCTCAGAGAATCGAGATTTTAACTTCCACGGCGGAGATGACGACATCTCCACCAAATCCGCAAACCACAACCTCCACGGCCACGACGGAGCAATCAGAATAGCCGAAGCTTGCTCCTGCTTGATACGGGCCACTACCTGAGGTAGAAGAGGTAACAGAGGAAATATGCAAATCAGATTGAAATCCCAGGGTACCACCAAGGCATTTATCAGTTTCGCCTGGGGATCCCTTGACCGCAATCCGTATCTGGGTAGTTTGCAATTGAGTCTGGATGCCATGAGATCTATCTCCAGCGTCCCCCATCTGCTGCAGATCTCCACAAACATCTCGAGATGGAGGGACCATTCCCCAGGATGAAACATCTGTCTGCTCAAAAAATCCGCTTCCCCGTTGTCCACACCCAGAATGTGAATCGCTGAAAGGGAACAATTGTGAGACTCTTCCCATTCCAGAATCCTAGATACTTCCCTCATGGCTAGGGAGCTTCCCCCCTGATGGTTTATGTAAGCCAGTTGTCCGACTGGAATGTTTTGAATCGAGACAACACCAGAAGGGGCCAAGCCCCCAGAGCGTTGATTATCACTCAAAGTTCCAAAATATTTATAGGAAGACTCAACTTTTCTCGAGTCCAACTGCCCTGTCTCCTTCTGGCACCCCAAACTGCTCCCCATCCTGAAAGACTTGCATCCGTGGTCTCCCAGGATGGTCTCAAGAAGGATGTCCCCTGAGACAACTGCCCCGGTCGGGTCCACCAAGACAGGGACTCCCTTAACGGTCTGTCTAGAGATATCTGTTGGGAACGATCTGAATGATCACCGTTCCATTGTCTCACCATACACAGCTGAAGAGGTCTGAGATGGAACCAGGTGAATGGAATGACATCTATGCTGGATACCATGAGCCCAATCACCTCCACCTGCACATATATCCTGGAGGATGTCTGAAGAGCTAGACAGTTGGACGCAAGCTTGCAACGTCTCTGATCTGTCAAGAATATCTTCATTACAATATAGGGAATGGTGTACACAAAAGCACACCACACCCTTTAGGGTGCGCCTCCCAATTACAGGTATAGCATATGTAATAAATATAATATCAAATCAAATCCAACTGTGATTGAACTATTAGATGATTGCAGTATAATCCAACAGTAACAAAAGATGAAACAACAATCACAATATACTTTACAGTTTATAATAATACATGAATGTCCATCAAACAGAAAAGTCCCAAACAGAAGGCGGCAGCACTCTGTCAAATGATGGTCATCCTGATGGTCAGAATCTGAGAAGAGAAGTAAATATAGGCGCCACCATGGCCCAGTACCACCAAAACAGATAGATGTATGGACAAATGGCAATATATATACTCACAAACATGCAGCACCCAAATGGTGCTATTGAGGCAGGCTGGAGCTTCACAGTAGTCCAGCTCACTGGTGATCCTCAACAGAGATCCAGTAAAAATTCCTTGGGAGGCCTAAGGTGAGATGCCTAAAGGAAAAAAAAGCAAACCAATATGGCCCAGTAACGTTTGAGCAAAGGGAAGATGTGACCAAATGAGTATACTCACAGGATGCAAAGCACCACCAGGTGCAATACGAGCAAGCTGGTATTGCACCTGGTGGTGCTTTGCATTCTGTGAGTATACTCATTTGGTCACATCTTCCCTTTGCTCAAACGTTACTGGGCCACGTTGGTTTGCTTATTTCCTTTAGGCATCTCACCTTAGGCCTCCCAAGGAATTTTTACTGGATCTCTGTTGAGGATCACCAGTGAGCTGAACTACTGTGAAACTCCAGCCTGCCTCAATAGCACCATTTGGGTGCTGCATGTTTGTGAGTATATATATTGCCATTTGTCCATACATCTATCTGTTTTGGTGGTACTGGGCCATGGTGGCGCCTCTGTTTTGTTCTCTTCTAAGAATATCTTCATGGCTGAAGAATCTATTATCGTAGCCAGGAATTCCACCCTGTTGCTGGGGACCAATGAACTCTTTCCCTCATTTATCTTCCACCCGTGGGATCGAAGGAGGACTCTCGAATGATCCTCCGCAAGTCTGTAGGACGGAGCCTGGACAAGGATATCATCCAGATAAGGTGCCACTGCAATTGCTCTGGCTCCCAAAACCTTTATGAAGATTCTTGTGGCAGTCGCCAGACCAAACGGAAGGGCCACAAACTGGAAGTGCTGGTCCAGGTAGGCGAACCTTATAAACCTGAAGTGATCCCTGTGGATTGGAACGTGAAGGTAGGCGTCCTTCAGTTGTCATGAATTGCCCCTCTTGTACCAGGGGCAAAATTGACCTGATCGTCCCCATCTTGAACGATGGAACTGACAAGAACTTGTTTAGTGCCTTCTTTGGGACCATGAAAAGGTTTGAATATTATCCCAGACCTCTTTCTGCCAGAGGGACTGGGACAATTATCCCCAGAAATAAGAGATCCTTAACACACCCCAGGAAGGCATCTTTCTTTTCTGGTCTTGAAGATATTTTCGACAGGAGGAATATGCCTCTGGGCAGATAAGACTTGAACCCTATCCTGTAACCCTGGGATACAACCTCCAGAACCAAAGGATCTATAAAGTCTCTTCTCCAGGCCTCTGCAAAAAGAGATAGTCTGCCCTCTACATGATCTGATGACGGACCAGGGGCCGCCCCTTCATGCTGACTGACTCAGCGGGCTTCTTGTTCTGCTTGGACTTGTTCATAGAGTTAGTTGGCTTCCAAGATCCCTTGGATTGCTTTGACTTTGCGGCAGGCTGCTGACGCTGAGACTTGTCCGCACGAAAGGGGCGAAAAGTAATTCCCTTTTGGTTTAGCCTTCTTATCCTGAGGCAAGAAGGCACCCTTGCCACACGTGACCATAGAGATTATAGAATCCAGGCCCGGGCCAAACAAAACTTTCCCCTTGAATGGGAGGGAAAGCAAACAAGACTTAGAAGTCATGCCAGCAGAATACGACTTTAGCCACAGAGCCCTGCGGGCTAAAACAAAAAACCCTGATGTCTTAGCATTCAGGCGAATAATCTGCATGTTAGTATCACAAATTAACGAATCTGCCACCTTTAAGGCCTTAATTCAGTCTAGATTTTCATTGAGAGGAGTCTCCACCTCGACAATCGCTGCTAGTGCGTCACACCAGTAGGTAGCCAAACCCGCCACCGCGGCGACTTCCGCTGCCGGCTGGAAAACAAACCCCATGAGGGTGAACATCTTACGCAACATGGACTCCATCTTTTAAACCATGGGTTCCTTGAAAGAGGAGCTATCCTCTAGCAGAATTGTCGTTCTCTTGACGAGCGTGGAGATAGCACCATCCACCTTAGGGATAGTTCCCCACAGTTCAAGCTGCGCTTCAGGAATGGGAAAAAGCTTTTTAAAAGAGGGGGAAAAAGACGAACCCAGTTTCTCCCATTCATTCTTAAAAATATTTTGACAGGAACCGGGAAGGCCTGAGGCACTACCCTGTCCTCATAGACTCTATCAAGTTTATCAATTGAAGGTTCCTCCGTTAGTTTTTGTTCAGGAACCTCCAACGTAGCAAGCACCTCCTTTAGAAGATAGCGCAAATGGTCCATCCTAAACTTAAAATCAGGCTCCTCTACAGACGGAGGTCTAGAAGTAGCCGATTCCACCCCAGAAGTGACATCCTTTGATAAGTCGGAGTTGTCCTCCTCAGCTGATAATCTGTCCGAGACATCCAGTGGAGTCGAAGACCCCTGAGATGGATAGCAGTGCTGTACCTTCTGCTTGCGCTAAGGACGAGGCATTGCATTAATGGCCGCAGAAACCGTCATCTGTAATTGATTGGCAAAGTCAGGAGGCCAAAGAGCCCTTCCCGCAGGAGGAGTAGTACTGCCCTGGGGAACTGCTTGTGTAATCAGAGATGATTGCAGGGAACGCACCTCGCGGGGCGGAGAACCCTCAGAGATGGACGGTTCAGTCGTAATAAATACTTTATTATTTTTGGAAATAGCAATATTGTCAAAGCATGTGGAACAGAGTTGCATCTGTGGCTCGACAGGAACCTCCTCACAATACACACAGTTAATGGGTTTAGATAAAGAGGGAGTATACTTTAACACATCAGAGTCCTCCATAGCTTGCACCTTTATTACGGACTTGATAAAAATTAAATGGCACCTTTATAGACCAATGGCCGGGGCACTCACCACCTCCTATGACCCGACTACAAAAAACAGCTTTAGTCTCCTTCGAGCGCAGGTCGAGAAAGAGAAAGTTGTAGAGGCCACATGGAGTGCCATGCAGGACTGCCACTGCTCTCAAGAAAAGGACGCAGCAAAAAAGAACACCTCAATTGCTCTCTATGCACTGTGTTCCACACTAACAGAGCCTCATCTCCCAAAAATGCAGTAGTAAACACAATAAACAATATTATGCATAAAAATATCCCCCCTGTTCAACAGCCCCCTTCCGAGGGTATTACCTTAGATTCTATAAGATAAAAGGAGCCACACTGTGACCCTGTATATAAATTAAATTATCATACCAGAAACAACGCTGTGGAACAGGAACACGGCCCTTCAAATGTGACAGAGTAGTAGCATCGCTCCTGACATGGACTTGAGAGAATAAAAGCAGGCAGATAAACTTGTCAACGCTGATTGCTAATGGAGCTGTTAAACTGAGTCGGGATGGGGGGGAACTTCCGGGTGGCGGCCATGACAGGTCGCTTAATCATCAGCTCCTTCATCTCTACAAAGGAATCTATGGGAAATCTCCTTCCCAATATACCATCCTACATATAGCTTGAGATGAGGACATACAGTAAAGCCAGTTCTCTCAGGATATGTAAATATCTTTGGAACAGCAACAGTATTTACCGAACCGGAGTGAATTAGAGGTTGCGGCCTATCATTATTCTAACCCCCCGGCAGGGCATTGATGTGCCTCTGTCGTTATGAAGCAGTGAGCACCGCAAGACACTGCATATTTCTTTTCTCGCAAGACACAATATATACCTAGAGCTACATTGCTTGCTGTATCTTTATTTGTTGTAAACTACAACTTATTCACTATGGAGTTCCCGCCGAGTTTTATGGAGGAGCTGTGCATCTTACTTAGAAATCATCATGCTACATTAGAAGCTGAGCTTGCTATGGCATTCGACTGTATTAATATTGAATTGGCCCACAAGGACTCCCGACCCGTGATCCACACAGCAGAAGGGGGGGGGGGTGGGCGCATTGGGGCCCCGGCGCCTACGCCCTACCCTTGGCACTTCAGTGACAGATGGGGAGCCGGAGACTATGAGAGCAGCAGAATGCTCTGATGTAAAGACGGGCTTAGAAGCAGCGATTACTTCACAGACCCTTACTAGTTTACCTCACGCTAGCAAGCTGCAAAAGTTCCGGTCTCAAGTACAGCAGGAGCTGCTGACAACTGAGAACTCTCGCCACTCACTCTCAGGACATGAGTTATACCGCGCCGTTGTGACCCCTGCCCGGCATTTAGCACCTTCTAGTCAAGAGGTAATGAGTCAAGGTGAGCTCCTGGGTGATACGGCTTCACATGGACCTGTGATATTATGGCCATACTTGCAACCACGCCTTGCCTGGGACCCGGGACCTCCGTTCTGTGGGAGTACTGGAGGGGCACTTTTCAGATTTCTTAGCCTTGGAAGGTGGCTGCCGACGACTTGGCGCAATGAGGACACTGCTTCTCCTTTAGCGATAAGGTGACTTTTAAATATATCGCCATTCCAAATCATACTTACCGCTCCTGTCATATGCACATAAAAACCTCTGCAACTTTTCCTATGAACATTATGTTTATACTCAACACAGCACACGCTGTATCTCTCCTGGACATTTATATTACATTAACCAGTTGCATCGCTATATAACTGTTTGTGTATCCGGTGGACTGACTTGTTAATCGCCATTACATATGAACCTATTGTAGTGTTAAACTCTCTATGTCCTGAAATTGCATATTTTGAGATTTGTACTCTGAAGCTCTAGGTTTTATAATTACTGCTCCTACCACATGCATTTGAGAGCCTCTGAAACTTTAGCTATGAACACTATGTTTATACTCAGTATCGCACATAATGTACCTCTCCCGGGTATTTATATTCCATTTACCTGTTATATCTTTGCATAGCTGTTTGTATATCTGGTAGACTGATTTGCTAATCACCATTACATATGAATCTATTGCAGCTCTGTATTCAATATGCTCTGACATCGCATATATTGAGATTTGTACTCTGAAGTTCTAGCTTTTTATATGGTCTATTATAACTGTTATCTCATAATAATGTTACATTTCAGTGAAGGCTGGTCCTTCAAATATTTCACTCCTTTGAGCTATATGAGGTTTGCACCACCTATAACAGATCTGAGTAATATGTATATCCTAACTTTTAAAGTTGTTGACCATTACAGTTAATGAAGGAGGTTCAGTCAACTATATATTGTCAGATATACTTAGGGGAGTACACTAAAATACTGGTGCCCTTCTCATAGAGTCCAGGGTCAGCGGGTTAATTTCTCAGGAATAGTCAGTACATTAGCTAACATGCTTTATGGACTAGTAGTTACTCAGTCCCTCAGAAATTTTAAGTAAATTCAAATTCCCATTTAACATGTGAAGCCCATATGCTTGGAATTTAAATGCTCCTTATTCTCCAGTGTCAAATCTGGGATCTCCAGGACCATAATTATATCCCTTGTCTATAACAAGTATCTTTGCATTAACCAACCAGTTTGTTTATACAATAAGGGTTAACACCAAGTTTATTGTGTCCTTTTTTCAGTTAATTGTTATCGTATTCTACTAAAAAAAAAAAAAAAAAAGAGGTTCTCATCTGAAGATCCAAGAGTGGTCTTTTATACTTGAAATAGCCCCCTATATATGACCATACACTGCTGGCTGTGGCCCAAGAGCGGCCTTTGTTACCTTCTAGGGAGCCTACAGTTTATTAGGCATTGTACATTCACAATACCAGTCTGCATTATTGTTTCAGGTTCTCAAACAGATGTCATAATCCACCTGTTATTTTTTTACTGTGATGTTTTGTTTATTACATTATATGTATGCCTTATTCTGAACCTCAATAAAAAATAAATAAAAAAAAAAAAAAAAAAACTGAGTCGGGATGGGTTCGCAGAAAGACTCTCCCTGCATCTCTGGACTCTAACATTCACCCAAGCTCTCACTGAGAGGGTGACAGGACTACTTAAAACTCCAGTCCCATAGCGAAGAGTACTACCCTCCATAAGAAACTACTCCGAATCTTCTGACAATTCTCTGCCAACCTCCTGTGACAAAAGGAAAAGATCGACTGGGGGATCGAGAATAATCGGGTTTATTGACAACCCCTGCTGGCGGCCGATTGGCCGCGGGTCTGGATTGGGCGGCGTTGCATCAGCAGCTCACAAGAGCTGCTGGTGCAATGCTGAATACGGAGAGCGTATTGCTCTCCGCATTCAGCGATGTCTGTCAGACCTGATCCGCACTGGTCCGACAAACATGATAAATAAGCCCCATAGTGTCATTTTTCTGTGGAGAAAATAGCAGCATGAGGGTTATTATTTCCTATAACTTCTACTATTTCAAACCCAAACTTTATTGTCCCACATTGAGCATCAGGTTACCTTTCCAAAAAGCAACATTTTGGATTTTATACCTATATTGTTGAAGTAAAATTACAATAAAAATCAGAAGATCGAGTTAGAGATTACAAGTGGACCGTTAACGATATTGTATTTTTGCATCAGTTGGAAATAGTGCGTATAATACAAGCTGAAAGTAAACATGATCGCAAGAGAGCAATCTCATTTTACGCTTTCCCATGACTTCTATTGGAAGAACACATTAACGCAGTCGTAATATTTGGTTTTAGCGTGTGTCGGGTTTCACTTGTGTGTAAACTTTTTATTTTCAACTTGTAATACACACACAAAAAACGTACTTTTAGCAAAGTTTACGTTCGAGCAAAAGCACTAAATAGCGTGACACTTCTAATCTGGCCCAAAATGTTGTTGTTTTTATTTCACCATCTTGCAATTTATACAGAAAATAAGCAGGTATAAAATATCTAATCAAATTTTTAGATACTTTTTAAAATTCCTTGAGGAGTGCCGTTACCCATTTTAACAATGTATGCAATGTTCCTATTACTGCCCAAACTCACTCATTGTTGCAAAAAAAGGAAATTTATGCTTACCTGATAAATTGATTTCTTCTAAGATACGACGAGTCCACGGATTCATCCTTAACTTGTGGGATATTATCCTCCTGCTAACAGGAAGTGGCAAAGAGCACCACAGCAGAGCTGTCTATATAGCTCCTCCCTTTACTCCACCCCCCAGTCATTCGACCGAAGGTATAGGAAGAAAAAGGAGAAACTAAAAGGTCCAGAGGTGACTGAAGTTTTAAACAAAAAAATATAATCTGTCTTAAATTGACAGGGAGGGCCGTGGACTCGTCATATCTTAGAAGATATCAATTTATCAGGTAAGCATAAATTTCCTTTTCTTCTACAAGATACGACGAGTATGGGATACAATACCAAAGCTACAGGACACGGATGAACGGGAGGGACAAGACAGATACCTAAACAGAAGGCACCACTGCTTGAAGAACCTCCCAAAAATAGCCTCAGAAGAAGCAAAAGTATCAAATTTGTAAAACTTGGAAAAGGTATGAAGGGAAGACCAAGTCGCAGCCTTACAAATCTGTTCAACAGAAGCATCGTTTTTAAAAGCCCATGTGGAAGCCACCGCTCTAGTAGAATGAGCTGTAATTTTTTCAAGAGGCTGCTGTCCAGCAGTCTCGTATGCCAAACGGATAATGCTTTTCAGCCGAAAAGAAAGAGAGGTAGCCGTAGCTTTTTGACCTCTACGCTTTCCAGAATAGACAACAAATAGAGAAGATGTTTGACAGAAATCATTGGTCGCTTGTAAGTAAAACTTCAAGGCACGAACCACGTCCAAGTTATGTAACAGACGCTCCTTCTTAGAAGAAGGATTAGGACACAGAGAAGGAACAACAATTTCCTGATTAATATACTTATTTGAAACAACCTTAGGAAGGAATCCAGGTTTAGTGTGCAAAATCACCTTATCAGAATGGAATATAAGATAAGGCGAGTCGCATTGTAACGCAGAAAGCTCAGAAACTCTTCGAACAGAAGAGATAGCAACTAAAAACAGAACTTTCCAAGATAGAAGCTTAATATCTATGGAATGGATGGGTTCAAACGGAACCCCTTGAAGAACATTTAGAACTAAATTCAAACTCCATGGCGGAGCAACAGGTTTAAACACAGGCTTGATTCTCACTAAAGCCTGACAAAACGACTGAACGTCTGGGACATCTGCCAGACGCTTGTGTAGTAAGATTGACAAAGCAGAAATCTGTCCCTTTAAGGAACTAGCTGATAATACCTTCTCCAATCCTTCTTGGAGAAAGAACAAAATCCTAGAAATCCTGATCTTACTCCATGAGTAGCCCTTGGATTCGCACCAGTAAAGATATATACGTCATATCTTATGATAAATTTTCCTAGTGACAGGCTTTCTAGCCTGAATCAAGGTATCAATGACCAACTCAGAGAATCCCCGCTTAGATAAAATCAAGCATTCAATCTCCATGCAGTCAGCTGCAGAGAAATTAGATTTGGATGTTGGAACAGACCTTGAATGAGAAGGTCCTGTCTCAGTGGCAGTTTCCACGATGGCAGAGATGACATTTCCACCAGATCTGCATACCAAGTCCTGCAAGGCCACGCAGGCGCTATCAAGATTACCGAAGCCTTCTCCTGCTTGATTCTTGCAATCAGACGAGGTAGTAGAGGAAAAGGAGGAAACACATAAGCCAGGTTGAACGACCAAGGTACTGCTAGAGCATCTACCAGTACTGCTCGAGGATCCCTTGATCTAGACCCGTAACAAGGCAGTTTGGCATTCTGACGAGATGCCATCAGATCAAATTCCAGTGTGCCCCATTGATGGATCAATGCCGCAAACACCTCCGGATGGAGCTCCCACTCCCCCGGATGAAAAGTCTGACTTCCCAGTTCTCCACTCCTGTGATATATATTGCTGATAGATGGCAAGAGTGAGTCTATGCCCATCAAATTATTTTGGAAACCTCTATCATCGCTAGAGAACTCTTTGTTCCCCCTTGATGATTGATATAAGCTACGGTTGTGATATTGTCCGACTGGAATCTTATGAACTTGGCCGAAGCCAGCTGAGGCCACGCTTGAAGCGTGTTGAATATCGCTCTTAGTTCCAGAATATTTATTGGTAGTAGGGGCTCCTCCTGAGTCCACACACCCTGAGCCTTCGGGGAATTCCAGACTGCACCCCAGCCCAAGAGGCTGGCGTCCGTCGTCACTATGACCCATGCTGGCCTGCGGAAGCACATTCCCTGGGACAGATGATCCTGTGACAACCACCAAAGAAGAGAATCTCTAGTCTCTTGATCCAGATTTATGCGGAGATAAATCTGCATAATCCCCATTCCATTGTTTGAGCATGCACTGCTGCAGTGGTCTGAGATGTAGGCAAACAAACGGAACTATGTCCATTACCGCTACCATTAACCCAATGACCTCCATACACTGTGCCACTGATGGCCGAGGAATGGAGTGAAGTTTTCGGCAAGTATTTAGAATCTTTGATTTTCTGACCTTCGTCAGAAAATGTTTCATGTCTACCGAGTCTATCAGAGTGCCTAGCAATGGAACTCTTGTCAGAGGAAATAGCAAACTCTTTTTTTATGTTCACCTTCCACCCGTGAGATCTTAGAAAAGCCAAAATGATGACCGTGTGAGATTTGGCTAGATGGAAAGTTGACACCTGAATCAAAATATCGTCCAAATAGGGCGCCATTGCTATGCCCCACGGCCTTAGAACCGCCAGAAGGGACCCTAGAACTTTTGTGAAGATTCTGGGAGCTGTGGCCAACCCGAAAGGAAGCGCCACAAACTGGTAATGTTTGTCCAGGAAGGCGAACCTGAGGAACTGGTGATGATCTTTGTGGATAGGAATGTGAAGATACGCATCCTTCAAATCCACGGTGGTCATATACTGACCCTCCTGGATCATTGGTAAAATTGTTTGTATAGTCTCCATCTTGAACGATGGGACTCTGAGAAATTGTTTAGACTTTTGAGATCTAAAATCGGTATGAAGGTTCCCTCCTTTTTGGGAACCACAAACAGAATGGAGTAAAACCCCTGCCCTTGTTCTACTTTTGGAACTGGACAGATTACACCCATGGTATGTAGGTCTTCTACACAGCGTAAGAACGCCTCTCTTTTTGTCTGGTTTACAGACAAACGTGAAAGATGAAATCTCCCTCTTGGGAGAGAATCCTTGAATTCTAACCGATACCCCTGGGAGACAATTTCTAATGCCCAGAAGTCCTGAATGTCTCTTGCCCAGGCCTGAGCGAAGAGAGAAAGTCTGCCCCCTACTAGATCCGGTCCCGGATCAGGGGCTGCCCCTTCATGCTGTCTTGGTAGCAGCAGCGGGCTTCTTGGCCTGTTTACCTTTATTCCAGATCTGGTTAGGTCTCCAGACTGACTAGGATTGTGCAAAAGTTCCCCTCCTGCTTGGAGGAGGATGAGGAAGTAGAGTGACCACCTTTAAAGTTTCAAAAGGAACGAAAATGATTCTGTTTGGTCCTCATTTTAACCGTCTTGTCCTGAGGAAGGGTATGACCTTTACCTCCAGTAATGTCAGAAATGATCTCCTTTAGTTCTGGCCCGAATAGGGTCTTACCCTTAAAGGGAATAGCTAAAAGCTTGGATTTAGATGACACATCAGCAGACCAAGACTTAAGCCATAACGCTCTACGCGCTAAAATGGCAAAGCCTGCATTCTTTGCCGCTAATTTAGCCATTTGGAAAGCGGCATCTGTAATAAAAGAATTAGCTAGCTTGAGAGCCTTAATTCTATCCAAAATATCATCTAATGGGGTCTCAACCTTAAGAGACTCCTCTAGAGCCTCAAACCAAAAAGCTGCTGCAGTAGTTACTGGAACAATGCACGCTATAGGTTGTAGAAGAAAACCCTGATGAATAAACAATTTCTTTAGAAGCCCCTCTAATTTTTTATCCATAGGATCTTTGAAAGCACAACTGTACTCAATGGGTATAGTTGTACGCTTAGCCAGGGTAGAAATAGCTCCCTCCACCTTAGGGACCTTCTGCCACGAATCCCGAATGGTGTCAGATATGGGAAACATTTTCTTAAAAGTAGGAGGGGGAGAGAACGGAATGCCTGGTCTATCCCATTCTTTAGTAACAATGTCTGAAATCCTCTTAGGCACCGGAAAAACATTAGTGTAAGTAGGGACCTCTAGATATCTATCCATTTTACACAATTTCTCTGGTGGTATTACAATAGTTCACAATCATCCAGAGTCGCTAAAACATCCCTGAGTAACAAGCGGAGGCGTTCAAGCTTGAAATTAAAGGCCGTCATATCTGAGTCTGTTTGAGGGAACATCTTTCCTGAATCAGAAAGCTCTCCCTCAGACAGCAATTCCCCCACCCCCAAATCATAACACTGTGAGGGTACATCAGAGATGGCCAATAAAGCATCAGAGGGCTCAGCATTTACTCTAATACCGAACCTACTGCACTTACCCTGTAAACCAGGCAGTTTAGAAAATACCTTTGTAAAGGTAGTAGACATAACTGCAGCCATATCTTGCAAGGTGAAAGAATTAGACGCACTAGAAGTACTTGGCGTCGCTTGGGCAGGCGTTAAAGGTTGTGACACTTGGGGAGAAGTAGATGGCATAACCTGATTCTCTTCTGACTGAGAATCATCCTGAGACATACTTTTATCAGCTAAAATATGTTCTTTGCAATGTAAGGCCCTTTCAGTACATGAGGGACACATTTTAAGTGGGGGTTCCACAATGGCTTCTAAACACATGGAACATTGGCTTTCCTCAATGTCAGACATGTTAAAACAGGCTAGTAATGACCGCAAACAGGCTTGAAAACACTTTATTTAGTGAAAAAAATAACAATCTGAAAAAAACGGTACTGCGCATTTAAGGGAAAAAAAAGCATAACATTTTTCCAAAACTGCTTTAAAATGATAAAATTATGAGTATAGATCTTTCAAAGCTTACAGTTTTAATTTTAGGAAAAATGCCCATAGGTACAGTAAAAGATTCAATTTCAATCACTTAACGGTACGCTATCAAAGATATGATGTAAAAGAAAAGATAAGCTACAACCGATGTGCATAATTGTTATTGATGCTATGTTGTAATGGTTTCCATATGCATATATTCATTGTCAAATCTTTTACCAATAAAGCTTTATTTTGAAAAAAAAAAAAAAATGATAAAATTATCTCAATTTTATTATATATGTATCCTAACTTGCCAGCTAAGATTGCACCACAAGAAAAGGACTACTCAACCCTTATGTACAAAAACGTTATACAAAAAAATGTTATGATTAAACAAAAAAAGCCCCCTGCACCTCGCCACAGCCCTGTTGTGGCGCCTACCTGCCCTCAGGGGTCTGCAAAATCAGTTTAACCCTTCAATTAGGCCCAAACCTTCCAGAAAGGCCCACCGGAGCTGGAATTTGCTGCTTGCATGGGGAATATAACTGTGCAACTGAGGCGCGAAAATAGGCCCCGCCCATCTACCTTGATGTCTCACAGCCTTGCAAAAGAACCGCTACAAAGCGGTCTAAAAAACCTAGCCATGTGGGTTCATATACCCAGGTCTAACAAAAGCCATGTGCACCCTCCATTGCCATTATAAATAAAAAGTCTGTCACACAAAACGTTAATTTACCTCCAAACATAGAATCGTTTGCCCACAAACATTATGTCATCAGTGTCAACAATTTTTACAGCCCAACATACAGGTCCAGTAATACCCTTCTCTTTCACATTAGGATTACTGCTTACCCCTTCCCTCATGGGGATACTGTCAGCCAATTCTGAAATAACACAGTCTCTCCAGAAAAAAATGACTGAACATACCTCAATGCTTGTAGCATGAAAACCGTTCCTCACACTGAAGTTTCTTAAGTACTCCTCAGCCATTCTGTGGGAACTACTCTGGATCTTAGTGACAACTGCTAAGATCATCAGTCTCCAGGCAGAAATCTTTATCCATCTGCTGCCTGGGAAAAAATAGCACTCACTGGTACCATTTAAAATAAAAAAAGTCTTGCTTGAAGAAAATAAAAACTAACATTTTATCACCTCTTTCACTTTACCCTTCCTATTACTTAGTATAGGCAAAGAGAATGACTGGGGGGTGGAGTCAAGGGAGGAGCTATATAGACAGCTCTGCTGTGGTGCTCTTTGCCACTTCCTGTTAGCAGGAGGATAATATCCCACAAGTTAAGGATGAATCCGTGGACTCGTCGTATCTTGTAGAAGAAATATATATTTAGAAAGGCACATAAAATAGTTGTACCAAAAGTAATGCTATGTAGACTTTCACAAAATAGCACCTGTTTTTACATTCATCCAGTTCTCCTGTGTATTTTGATTACTCTTTTTTTTTTTTTTTAAAGAAAAATGGATCTATAAATCCTAATATCAACAACACAAAAAAGATTAAGGTCAGACATTACTATGATGATCGCTTTATAACTATAAGAACATGAAACCAATTATTTGAGTCTTGGGTCTGCATTATTTCTTATGATAAATTTATTTAGTGAGGGGTAATAAAGGCTTCTTATAATGCACCTGATCAGCCAAAATAGATTTAATGTATGTTATGACAATTAGCTAGTGGCTGGATGGACACAGGGCCGATTATTTTAAACAGCAGATGTGCTGATTTAAAATAAGAACTAAAATTCTATGTTTTGTGGAGGACAACATAAGGAATACCTTCCATCCCCAATGTTGTTCCATGTGCCTTTGGTTCTGACAGATGATTTGTAGATCACCTTCATAAGAATTGACTACAACAGTGCAACTCTCAGCAGGGCCCTCTACCCATTTGATCCCTATAAATGTTACCTTGTATTCCCGCCTATGTTTATAGCGATGCAAAATCTTTTGGCGCTCTACAAATAACTGATATTAATAATAATAATGATCCCTTTTGTCATAGTTATCAGCTCGTAGAAACATGGGCATGTGACCCATCCTTTCAAACGAGGGTTCATTTGCTGAGTTGTAGTGTATAGTTGTAAGTGCTAGACCCTATTTTATAGTCCAGAAGACTGCAAAATGCACCTATTATACAGGTGATAGCTATTTCTATTGCTAAAGAAGTATGCTGTGCTAACGAGCAGTTTATTGTCACCGCTCACTTACCTGCAGCGCTGGTATTACGGGTTTTTACAAACCCGGCGTTAAAAGGCAGGAAGTGAGCGTAGAGCAAAATTGAGCTCCATACCACACTCCAATACCAGCGCTGCTTAAGTCAGCGGTGAGCTGGTCGTACGTGCTCGGGCACGATTTCCCCATAGACATCAATGGGGAGAGCCGGCTGAGAAAAAGTCTAACACCTGCCAAAAAGCAGCGTAAAGCTCAGTAACGCAGCCCCATTGATTCCTATGGGGAAACACATTTTATGTTTACACCTAACACCCTAACATGAACCCAGAATCTTACACTTATTAACCCCTAATCTGCCACCCCCGACATCGCCGACACCTACATTATTTTTATTAACCCCTAATCTGCCACTCCGGACACCGCCGCCACCTACATTATACTTATTAACCCCTAATCTGCTGTCCCCAACATCGCCGACACCTACATTATATGTATTAACCCCTAATCTCCCGCCCGGAATGTCACTGCAACCTACCTACACTTATTAACCCCTAATCTGCCACCCCCAATGTCACCGCCACTATATTAAATGTATTAACCCCTAAATCTAAGTCTAACCCTAACACCCCCTAACTTAAATATAATTTAAATAAATCTAAATAAAATTACTATAATTAAATAAAATTATTCCTATTTAAAACTAAATACTTAACTAATAGTTACATTGTATTTAGTTTAGGGTTTATTTTTATTTTACAGGCAAGTTTGTATTTATTTTAACTAGGTAGAATAGTTACTAAATAGTTATTAACTATTTAATAACTACCTAGCTAAAATAAATACAAATTGACCTGTAAAATAAAACCTAACCTAAGTTACACTAACACCTAACCTAACCCTACAATTAAATAAATTACCTACATTAAATACAATAAAATAAATTAAATTAAATGAGCTAAATCACAAAAAAACACTAAATTACAGAAAATAAAAAACAAATTACAGATCTTTAAACTAATTAACCTAATCTAATAGCCCTATCAAAATAAAAAAAGCCCTCCCAAAATAATAAAACCCCCTAGCCTAAACTAAACTATCAATAGCCCTTAAAAGGGCCTTTTGCGGGGCATTGCCCCAAAGAAATCAGCTATTTTACCTGTAAAAAAAGAATACAAACAACCCCCCCAACAGTAAAATCCACCACCCACACAACCAACCCCCCAAATAAAAGCCTAACTAAAAAAACCTAAGCTCCCCATTGCCCTGAAAAGGGCATTTGGATGGGCATTGCCCTTAAAAGGGCATTTAGCTCTATTGCAGGCCCAAAGTCTTAACCTAAAAAATAAACCCACCCAATACACCCTTAAAAAAAATCCTAACACTAACCCCCGAAGATTCACTTACCGGGAGAAGTCTTCATCCAAGCGGCAAGATGTCCTCAACGAAGCCGGCAGAAGTGGTCCTCCAGTCGGGAAGAAGTCTTCATCCAGACGGCATCTCCTATCCTCATTCTTACGACGCGGAGCGGCTCCATCTTCAAGACATCCGGCGCGGAGCATAATCTTCAAACAACGTCTTCTTTGGAATGAATATCACTTTAAGTGACGTCATCCAAGATGGCGTCCCTTAGATTCCCTTTGGCTGATAGAATTCTATCAGCCAATCGGAATTAAAGTAGAAAAATTCCATGTTCCAATCAGCCAATAGAATGTGAGCTCAATCCTATTGGATGATTGGATGAGCCAATAGGATTGAAGTTCAATCCTACTGGCTGATTGCATCAGCCAATAGGATTTTTTCTACCTTAATTCCGAGTGGCTGATAGACTTCTATGGCGGCGACATTGGGGGCGGGAGATTAGGGGTTAATACATATAATATAGGTGTCTGCGATGTTGGGGACAGCAGATTAGGGGTTCTATTCCGTCGTAACGGCTTTAAAGCCCAGTGTAATTATGACGGAAAAGAACGGCATAACGGCATTAAAACGTTAAGCAGCGCTGGTATTGGAGTGCGGTATGGAGCTCAATTTTGCTCTACGCTCACTTCTTGCCTTTTAACGCCGGGTTAGTAAAAACCCGTAATACCAGCGGTGCAGGTAAGTGAGCGGTGACAATAAACTGCTCGTTAGCACCGCATAGCTCCTAACGCAAAACTCGTAATCTAGCCGAGTGTTTTTTTTTTAACCACTGCTTCCCATACAGTAAATAGATTAGGTAGGTGATTGCCATTTTTATAGCTACTACAGGGGTATGAGACCCCACTTAGTAAAGTTTTCAAACTGGGGTCGCATACCCTTCATCAAACACTGCACAGGTGTGTACATAAATTTTAAATATATTTTAATTATATGTTTCCCATTTTCAATTAATTTAGTTCAGAAAATGTAGCTATTTATAGTTTAAAGAACTTTAAATGTACCCAGCTGACTTCTCAAGGCTAACCCTGCCAAATATCTGTCTCTAATTGGCTTTATCGGATAACAACTACAAAACAATGTGCTCTATATTAAAGGGACACTTGTCAAAATTAAACTGTCATGATTCAGAAAGAGCACACAGTTTTAAGAATCTTTCCAATTTACTTAAATTTACAAATATTGCACAATATTTTTATATGTACACTTTTTGAGGCACCAACTCCTACTGAGCATGTGCACAAGCTCACAGGGTATACCTATACTAGTCTATGATTGGCTGATGTCTGTCACAAGAAATAAAATCTGCTGCTTATATGAAATTCTGAGTAAGTGTTATTGCATTGTCTTACTATTATGCACTTGTTAATTATGCAATTCCACTTTATTTAGTGGTCCTTTAACTTTGGTAAGCCTTGTTGTCTGCAGACAGCAGTAATAAAGTTATTTTGATTAACCTTTACGTGAAAAATTATGAAGAAAAAATAATGAAGGTGGCCTACCAAAGGCCAAGAATATGGACCAGAATGAGATATTGGGGCCCATTTATCAAGCTCCGTAAGGAGCTTGTGGGCCTGTGTTTCTGGCGAGTCTTTAGACTCGCCAGAAACAGCAGTTATGAAGCAGTGGTCACAGACCAGGCGGACATAACCCTGCTCTCAGCAGGCAGACAGGAATCGCCGGAATTCAACGATCGGATTGATTGATACCCCCTGCTGGCTGCCCATTGGCCGCGAGTATGCAGGGGGCGGCGTTGCACCAACAGCTCTTGTGAGCCGCTGGTACAATGCTGAATACGGAGAGCGTATTGCTATCCGCATTCAGCAAGGTCTGGCGGACCTGATTCGCACTGTTGGATCAGGTCAGCAAGACATTTAGTAAATAGGCCTCATTGAATGTTTTGTTGCAAAGAGTATACAAAAAAAGAAAGAAAGGGAAAGTAGGCAAACCATGGAAAATAACTATAGATGTTTCACTACCAAATACAATCAAGCATTTAGTTCTTTAAAGGGGACATTAAACTGTTGAGTACAATTACAGTAGCAGGTTACAACTCACCATGCTGTTTTTCATCATGTGCCTGCAGATGTCTTCAAAGTATTTCTCTAATTTTAGCTCTGCATATTCACAGTGGGCGCCATCTTGAAGCTTAGATTTGTTATTTTAAACTGTACAGAAAAACTGCAAAAAATGTAACACTTCTGCTTTCTATTATGTGAGCTAACCTGAAGTCAAAAGTACAGCTGTCAAAAAGCAGAAGTACACTGCTCCTATAACAGGAGGCAACAATAAGCAAGTCTATAATGAGTTGAAATAAGAGAACAGCTTTAAAGAAAACTGCAGGTACAGGAAAGAAAACAATAGCATGAAGAGTATTAACCCAGCAGTTTAATGTCTCTTTAAATACCAAGAATCAGGTACATGCTGCAAACACGATGACAGAAAAAACCTCATTGTTAAATGTAGTGTGACAAAATTTTAAAATCCAGGCTAAGACAAGCTTCAGCAGGTTATATATGTCCTTGAATGCAAAAGTGGGAAACAGTTCATGGGTTTACAAAGAGGACTTTCTGCGAACATCTTAAGAATATTGAATGGAGTGTTACAGATCACAGCGTACTGACTCACTTTCTGGAAGAACATCAAAAAGACTTGAAAGTTAAAATCATTGACCAAATTGCTACAAACACACATGGTGGAGATCAACTATTAGCTCTGAGAAAAAGAGAAAAAAAGGAGAGGATACATAAACTTCAGACTTTAGAGTTTAAAGGTCTTAACAAGGACATTGATCTTGCAGTTTTCTTCAGAAAGCTTTTTTATCTGTCTTCATAGATTTTCTTGCATGAGCCAAGAAACTCCCAGTGCCTTTTCCTAATTTTGGCCTTAAACGAATGAATTTGGCTTCAATATTCACCTTTTAATGTAATGTTATTATATCCCTCTGAGTGTGAGATAGTTTGGAAGTTTATATACCTAACACCTGTTGGAGATTCATCAATGTAACAGATTCTATCTCTATTGCCATTTATCTCTCGAGAGCTTTGATTATTATAAATTACAATTAAGCTGACCATGCCTTGTAACCATTCTTTGCATACTTGTGTGATGTAGTCAACCTATTTGTATACATTTGTTTATATGTTGATGTCACTGGAATTATGCCATATAAAGTAATACCTGATGCACCAGCTTCTAAAAATGTCTGTATGATGAGGGTGATCCCTCTGATTGCTGTATACAAGAGTAGAGATGGTAATCTGAGTCTTCTTTTTTACCTCAGGTTAGTGCAGAAGTTGTTTTTTCCTGTACTACTGCTTTCTCTCTCTCCCTCTCTTATGCTTACCTGATAAATGCTTTCTTTCGGGAGAGGACGCAAGTGAAAGCAGGCAAAAGGAACTGCATCTGAAGCCACTACCATAAGGCCCACTACCTCCAGCATTGGGCTACATTTGGAGAAGGGGAACTCTGAAGAAGATGACATGCTTTCTGAAGTTTTATTCTACGAGACCCTGTTAAGTAAAAGTGCACTGGTAGTGAGTCTATGATGACTCCCAGAAAAGACACCTTTGCAGCTGGAGATAAGAAACACTTTGGAACATTGATACTCGAACAGTGGTCATGAAGGAAGGATAAGAGCTTTTGAGAATGAGATACTGCTAAAGGCAGAGAAGGGGCCTGAACTAGGATGTCTTCCACATAAGGAGCAATTGATATGCCCTGGGCTCTGATTGCAGCCAACATTGCTCCCAGTACCTTTGTGAATATGTGCAGAGCTGTGGCCAGACCAAAGGGAAGGGCAACAAACTAATAATAATAGGGTTTGCTTTCAACAACAAACATTATCATACACAAAAAGAGAGAAGTGTTCAACCAGTGAACAAACAATAGCATAATAGCTTCTTCTTTGGCTAGTTACCCCCCCCCCCCCCCCCCCACACACACACACACACACCCAGGAGAAGCCTCTTTTTGCTCAACATGTGCCTTTCACAAAAAAACTTTCCTGTAGAATATCAGTCAGGTCATGACTAAACAGTCCATTCCAGTCCCGAAAAACCAGGCAATCCCTTTGTGAACAAGAGAAATGACAAAACCCCAGATGTGCGTTTCCAATCTGAAGCAGAAGAATTTGATGAAGTCAAATCCCCCGACTTGGCTTACTTGGCTTGTGGATAGCCGCCAAAAACTCAGCTATTGAATAGAAGTCTGATCAGTAGATCTATCTTCAAACTAATAAAAATAAAATACAGTAGGGAAAGGTCAACTACTATTGGTAAGCACCTCCGAACACCCACATAAGAAGGACCTGGGGGGAAAAAATTATGCTAAAAGATATCAAGTAAACCCCGAAAAACAGCTTTGAACCCCTTCAGCAGCTCTTGTTAGGGTACTTACCCTCTCCAGGTCCCAAAACGATGAAATAGTGAAGAAAACTGCAAGTAAGCAACCTCAGAGAAAATAGCCTCTGTAGATCAGGAGAAATTAAATAGAGCTCCAAAAGGGGTGCGGGAAAACAGCCTGCAGTGCTCCCAGAGATGTTTCAGAGTAACAGTAACTGAAAATAGTGGAAACTTGTACAAATTAAATAAATTGCCAAATATCAGCACCGGAGATTTCAGTGACCCAACCGATCCCAACCACTGAATTCAGCAGTTAGCGGTTTCTTAAAGGGCCCGTCACTTATAAAAAAAAAAAGTTTTCCAAAAATGCAGAAAGGGCTGCTGGAGGTTTTAAAAAGGCTAAAGAGGTCCCTTACAAAGTACTAAGATGTCTTAAGGACCTTTAGTTCAAAAGATTTCAGAAAATGTGGTGTTTGCAGATAGGTAGGCTTATTCCCCTAGGCTATGCTATACCTGTGAAAAGCATCTACACATAGCCTGTGCTGTTAACTCACTTTTACCTGAGCAAAGTACCCCTCTACTGAGCTTACCAGCAGGTCTCCAGCTGTATCAAGTAGAGAGCACATCCAGTGCTGTACAGATAACAGCAGATGACATGAGAGGAAATACCTTTGATTCCACAGGAGGAGGCTAAGGGACATGTCCCCACGACAACTAAGGGTAGTTATAGCTGAAGTCCCATAGGGAGATACTGTGCTCAGAACCTGTTATTCCTGTACCCCTGTCTTCATGAATAATATGTCCAAAGGGTAATGGGTCTCACATAGGGCTCCCATAAAATCATTCAGCAATAGCTGGAACAATTCAATCTTTAACCTCTCTCCTGGGAGGCAAAGAACAAACTGAGTAGTGCTGGGAGGTGGGAGGGATTAAAAGCTCTTGTGTGAGTTATTTGGCTCCCCCTAGTGGCGGGAATTATATCCCCCATGTCAAAGTTTCTGTGTGGCCCTTCATCATACTATATATATACTATATATATAGGTACAAAGTTTGCACCTAATTTTGCTAACTTATATATGGGTATATTTGAGGAGGAGATGGTTTATAATAATTTTGAATTTAAAAACAAAAATGTTGTGTTCTGGCATCGCTTTATAGATGACATCCTAGTTATTTGGGATGGAGAGATTAATCTATGGGATACATATGTACAAGAACTTAATGCCAACTGCATGAATCTTACTTTTACACAAAGAATAGAAATCTCATCCATTGATTTTCTAGATGTCACTTTATATGTATCAAATGGGAATATATACAGCAAGCTATACAGAAAACCTACTGACACTAACGGTTACCTAGACGCACGTAGCAGCCACCATCCTAAATGGATAGAAAATATTCCATTCGGACAGTTTCAGAGACTGAGGCGAAACTGCTCAGATATGAGTAATTTTGAATTAGAGGCAAATAAACTCAAAGATAAGTTTACAGAAAAACACTATCCAACTAAAACTATCCAAAAGGCATATAATAGAGCAATTCAACTTAACAGAGAAACATTAGTACATGGTAATAATCAACAATTACAGACACAACCAACCACAACACCAGATACAATAAGGGCAATACAGAAAAGAGATACTAATACTAAAATTAATTTTGTTACAACTTTCAATGAAGGCCACTGGAAGATTAAGAACATTCTACAGAAAAATTGGTCAATCTTGAAAAATGACCCCATACTAAAAGACACTATAGGCAACAGACCATATGTCACATACAAGAAAAACAAGAATCTAAAGAATTTCTTAGCACCTAGTGACATTCAGAAAATCAGGAAAACAGATAAACAACCTAAAAGTCAGATTACTAATATACAAGGTTTTTTCAAATGTGCAAGAAAAAACTGTGTGTGCTGTGCACATATAAATAAGAATAAAAATTTTAATAAATTTATAGACTGTGGAAAAGAAGGAGAAAAATATCCGATTAAAGGTCTACTAAATTGTAGATCTGATCATGTAGTCTATATGCTGGAGTGCACCTGTAACACCCCAAAAAGATATATAGGACGCACGACACGGGTTTTAAAAATCCGCTGTCTAGAACACATGAAAAATATAGAAGCAGGAACCCTTAAAAATCCTCTCATAAACCACTTTACGAATATTCATAATAAAAACAAAGAGGCTTTTTTCATTAAGGCTATAGAACAAATACACAAAGGTAACAGAGGAGGTAGTAGACTTCTGGAACTACGAAAAAGGGAGACAGTTTGGATCCATAAATTGGGAACGCTAGAACCAAATGGGTTAAATAGAGATATTGACCTAGCAGCATTTCTATAATCATTGGTATACTAACTGGGGAGACTTTTCTGAACACCACTTGATCTCTCCCCCATGTATGTATTCCAAAAAATCACGAGACAGTTAATTTATGTTTTATGTTTTTAGAGTTTTAAAAGTATATAAACCATTAGGAAATATACACTATGGCTCTTAATTAAGTTAAGTTAGTTTGGAATATCCTATCCCTTTAGAATTTTATCTCCCCTTTTAAGAATATGCTAATTTTATGGTGTTCTGACATTTCTTGTTCTTTTAAGTATCCTTTCTTCATTAACAAATATGAGGAAGAAATAATACGAGTATACATAACGTATCCCAGTAATTCTGTACCTATTTTTAATAACATTACAGTAATTCTGTACCTATTCTTAATTACAATTTTTAAAATGATAGTCACAATACAATTCGTTAGGTTTACTGTGTATATATATATTTTACGATTATTTTTTATATAGACCTTACTCTATTAAGTATCGTTTCTAACTGGATTCTTCAATTTGATATAGTAACACTCAAAGTTACAAACAAGCACACAAAAAGTTCGATTGCCAACTTAGAACTAAAAATCTATTGTCAATTTCAAATGCATGACTAATGAAAAAGAAAACTAAAAATACTGGGTTTAGTAGAACAGTAAAATCTGGCCACTTGCCCTTAAACAAAATGGCGACCGAGGGGCTAACACTTGGCCAATCAGCCACAGCCACACGCATTTATAGAGCTAGGTTGGGGGGCGGCCCACACCTCTGATGAAGTAACCCATTGGTTACGAAACGCGTTAGGCTCCGCCCCCCGCCACACGTCACACCTGCACGCTTTCGAGTGCACAGCATACACGGAGCTGCATAAGGTAATCGGTTGCTGGGCAACAAAATTAGCCTTATTAGCTCCGATTGATACCTTTGGTGCTCCTTACTTGTATATTTGGATATCTGTGATACTGTTAACTTCTAACGTTTTAACGGTTGTGGAGCAATTTAGTGTATGCATTTGGAAACAGACCTTTTGTATAAGGATCTTATTACCGGGCAGCACTACGGCTCACTACCATTGTATATATATGTTTGTTCTACTTGCATCCTAATCAGACAAGTGTGTCTGTTTTATACTATTCAAAATAAATATATGGTTTTATAATCTCTGTTATACTATAGTGTATTGTGTGGTCAATTGAGATATATAGACTATACACACACCTCTATACATATAATATCCCCCACTCCCCTTATCACTGACAACGGATAACGGTGATCCACTGAAGATACACCTAATACCGGAGGATCGCGGACACACGAGAAGGGAGAAAAGGAACAGAGTACAACCATATAAGTGCACTTCTAGTACCTCACTACTTGAGGGTACACCAGGTGAGCGCGGATAATTCCCCCACTGTTTGCTTTTTATGTTACTTCTGTGAACGTATTACACGAAGTGTGCCCCTGTGCGCCTGTCTCCTTCTATACTTTTCCATATATATATATATATATATATATATATATATATATATACACAGTAATATTTGTTTATTAGTGGGACAAAATACTCATTAAAGTACATTTGTATACCAATCTCTGTACTCTTTTAGCCTAAAGGGCTCAATGTACTAAGCAGCATAAGCTGCTTTTGAGCTTTTGTGGAGAAGGCTTTCCGCTATGTAAGAAGCAGAGGAGATAAATCAACCCAAACACTTTATTTCAGGGTGATTGACAGGCCATTCTGGTGGTGGCATTACACTCAAGTGTAATGAGACCCGATGGGTCAATTTGTTTAACTATGAATGCTGTTTTTAAACATTTGTTTTTTTTTGTATGTGTGAAATTAATCTAAAATTATTTTTTATTCTTGTAATGAACTAAATTTACACTTACAGCAACACATAGGTGTCTTCCCTTTCCTTTTTATGTTTTAGATCTCCCGGCCCCTTGGTTCTGTTTTAGCTACTCATCTGAATACCCCTCATTACCAAAATGTAGGACCAATGAGCAGCTAGACTGGTAATTAAAAAAGGACCAATATAAAAAAATATCTAATTAATAATTCACTTTGGGGACTGTTGCTGCCAATTGTATGTATTACTCAGTTAAATCTTTAAGATGCATAATCATTGTGTCAATTGCTTCAACTCGTGTCCAAACTTACATATTGTTATAAATAAAAAAAACAAAAACACAACAAACAAAATACTTTCATAAAAAAAATTTGTTCTGTATAGAATCTCACAAAATACAAAAGACCGGAAGGCAGCTGCACTGTACAGAAATATATTTATTTATTCAGTACATAATACAAATGCAATGTTTCGGACCTATTCAGTCCTTAGTCATGCATACAAATGTGTCTATACAGCTTACTCTTATACCCATGTTCACAATTCCACCCCTATGACATCATAACATTAGCATAAGTAATTCACAAATAATCTGACCATTGTTAATTACACACCAGATCTAGACAATATCTTTGTCTCCCATTTAAACATCTAAAAAATATATATATATATATACTGCTATAATATTCTATATAAAGATCCTAAAAATATACCTTTACAAATTACCTTTTTCACAATAATCTCCCAAATCAGAGTTCGATTAAAATATCACAATGAGATACCAAGTATGGATTGTTAACTTCCAGACAAATATAATTAAGCTACTTAGCCCACAAATGATTCTATATAACTCTGATTAAAACACCAGAAGTTATATATATTATTAATGCAAACAGCCAGTTTATATGCCAATTTATCGGAGCTGAAATTAATTCTCATTTATCTACAATAAGGTAAATCCTAAAATATATCTATATCGCTGCAATCTGACTATGGTCTTAGAATACCTTTGTCTAAATTATTTAAAATATAGAACAGTCATACATCACCACATGAACCAAATTAAACGTTCCAGCGTTTTCAAGTAGATTCAGGTCACCTCATATGAAGAAAGGTATTGCAATATGGATCAAGAAGTTAGTCCCAGGTTTTGCTTATAGTGACTGTGTCCCAAAAATAACAGCAAAGTTTTCAGTCAAAAGTTAGCAGACAAAAATACTTTTTCTTTTTCTCTCTCTCCTTGCATATTGAGTAGGGGAGGATTGAACTTTGAGGTGTAGTCAGCCAGGCGTCTAATGTCTCATGATCTCAGAATTGCAATACACAGAATGTGTTGAGTAATAAAATAAGCATTTTAAAATTTAATATTTGGTAGAGTGTATACTTATTTTCTTAATATATATATATATATATATATATATATATATATATATATATATATATATATATATATATATATATATATATATATATATATATATATATATATATATATATATATATATGTATTATCTATCGACATTTACAGATACCCTGACAGAAGGAAAACGAAGAAACCCAGAAATATTCCAGTAAAGAAATTCCCAGGAAAAACTTCCTCCATCTCTCCAGAAGAGAGAAAGAACCGCCCTAGTAGGAACAAGGAAATTTCCCCAGGACCGGGAAAACAAGCTTACTAGTGAACGCCGGTCAGATCCAAGATTATTAAAATCTGGAAAACAGAATAACCAAACTTCCAAGTCAAAAGACAAGGACTAGGTTAAAAAAACGGACCCCCAAAAACAGGTGCCGGATCAAGACCAAAAACCTTGCGGAACAACCACAAAGTTACCTGGAAATGAAATTTGCACAAAAGTTGATGCATGCCACACCCCCATGGGGTCTTGCACTCTGATTTTCCATGAAGTATCCAAGTGGCTGTCCACTCAGCCACAAAGGGCTTCTAAGATAACACCCACAAAGTCCGAAAACAAAGGACGGACCCAAAAGAGATCAGAACTTCATGATTAAGAGAAAAAGACAGTCTCTAAAGATCCAGTCTGGATCAACCCTCAGACAACCTACAGCTCAAGGAATTAACAAATGAACGAGCATCCTAAAACTCAGATCGGTTGACAGCAAGTGAGACTGCATAACAATCCCCCAGATCCCAAAGTATTTAGGATAAAAAAAGAGGATACTGCAAGGACAAAAATGGTCCCTAAGAACCGGGTCTCAGCAACCAGATGACCGAAAACCCTCCCCCAATAGGTAAGGAGAAGCGAAAAGCACAGCAATCCTTAAAAAAGAGGAGAGAAACACTGGTAAAAGAGATCTGAAAATCGGACAATCCCATCCACAAGGAGTACCAATAGGGGGGAATAATCGCCCCCTTCGGAAGGGAGGACTCTAGCTCATGTCCAAAGGACCTCAGGAACTACAAATATACTGCCATAGCAGAATTCGTAATCCAAACAAACTATCGGCTAGATTACGAGTCTTGCGTTAGGCTTAAAAAGCACCATTGGCCGGTCCCAACGCTGATTTTTAACGCCGCTGGTATTACGAGTTCTGCTGGTACAGGTGTACCGCTCACTTTTTATGCCAGACTCGGAAATACTGCGAATCCACGTAGTCAATTGTGTATCCTATTTTTTCAATGGGACTTGCATAGCGCCTCTCCTATCAAGACTGGTACCGCATTTAAAAGTCAGTAGTTAAGAGTTTTAAACTACAATGCTGTAGCATAAAACTCTTAACTAAAGTGCTAAAAAGTACACTAACACCCATAAACTACCTATTAACCCCTAAACTGAGCCCCCCCCTCACATCGCAAACACTTTAAAAAAAATAACCCCTAATCTGCCGAACCGGACATTGCCGCCACTATAATAAATATATTAACCCCTAAACCGCCGCATTGCAACCTCGCAAACACTAGTTACATTTTATTAACCTCTAATCTGCCTCCCGCAACGTCGCCGCCACTATATTAAAGTTATTAAAGGGACACTGTACCCAAATTTTTTCTTTCATGATTCAGATAGAGCATGCAATTTTAAACATCTTTCTAATTTACTCCTATTGTCAAATTTTCTTTATTCTCTTGGTATCTATATTTGAAAAGCAAGAATTTAAGTTTAGATGCCGGCCCATTTTTGGTGAACAACCTGGGTTGTCCTTGCTGATTGGACAGCACCAATAAACAAGTGCTGTCCATGGTTCTGAACCACAAATTGGCTGGCTCCCTAGCTTAGATGTCTTCTTTTTCAAATAAAGAAAGCAAGAGAACAAAGAAAAATTGATAATAGGAGTAAATTAGAAAGTTGCTTAAAATTGCTTGCTCTATATGAATCACAAAAGAAAAAAATTGGGTTCAGTGTCCCTTTAACCCCTAAATCTAAGTCTAACCCTAACCCCCCCTAACTTAAATATAATTTAAATAAATATAAATAAAATAACTATCATTAACTAAATTATTCCTATTTAAAACTAAATACTTACCTATAAAATAAACCCTAAGCTAGCTACAATATAACTAATAGTTACATTGTAGCTAGCTAAAGGTTTATTTTTATTTTACAGGCAAGTTTATATTTATTTTAACTAGGTAGAATAGCTATTAAATAGTTATTAACTATTTAATAACTACCTAGCTAAAATAAAGACAAAAGTACCTGTAAAATAAAACCTAACCTAAGTTACAATTACACCACACACTACCACTATAATTAAATTAATTCCCTAAATTAAATACAATTATCTAAAGTACAAAAAAAAACATAATTTATGCTTACCTGATAAATTCCTTTCTCCTGTAGTGTAGTCAGTCCACGGGTCATCCATTACTTATGGGATTATATCTCCTCTATAACAGGAAGTGCAAGAGGATCACCCAAGCAGAGCTGCTATATAGCTCCTCCCCTCTACGTCATACCCAGTCATTCGACCAAAAACCAAACGAGAAAGGAGAAACTATAGGGTGCAGTGGTGACTGGAGTTTAATTTAAAATTTAGACCTGCCGTAAAAACAGGGCGGGCCGTGGACTGACTACACTACAGGAGAAAGGAATTTATCAGGTAAGCATAAATTATGTTTTCTCCTGTTAAGTGTAGTCAGTCCACGGGTCATCCATTACTTATGGGATACCAATACCAAAGCTAAAAGTACACGGATGACGGGAGGGACAGGCAGGACCTTTACACGGAAGGAACCACTGCCTGAAGAACCTTTCTCCCAAAAACAGCCTCCGAAGAAGCAAAAGTGTCAAATTTGTAAAATTTTGAAAAGGTGTGAAGTGAAGACCAAGTTGCAGCCTTGCAAATCTGATCAACAGAGGCCTCATTTTTAAAGGCCCAAGTGGAAGCCACAGCTCTGGTAGAATGAGCTGTAATTCTTTCAGGAGGCTGCTGTCCAGCAGTCTCATAGGCTAAACGTATTATGCTACGAAGCCAAAAAGAGAGAGAGGTAGCCGAAGCCTTTTGACCTCTCCTCTGTCCCGAATAAACGACAAACAGGGAAGAAGTTTGTCGAAAATCTTTAGTTGCCTGTAAATAGAATTTCAGGGCCCGGACAACGTCCAGATTGTGCAGAAGTCGTTCCTTCTTTGAGGAAGGATTAGGGCACAATGAAGGAACAACAATCTCTTGATTGATATTCTTGTTAGTGACTACCTTAGGTAAGAACCCAGGTTTAGTACGCAGAACTACCTTGTCTGAATGAAAAATCAGATAAGGTGAATCACAATGTAAGGCTGATAACTCAGAGACTCTTCGAGCCGAGGAACTAGCCATTAGGAACAGAACTTTCCAAGATAACAGCTTGATATCAATGGAATGAAGGGGTTCAAACGGAACTCCCTGTAAAACGTTAAGAACTAAGTTTAAGCTCCATGGTGGAGCAACAGTTTTAAACACAGGCTTAATCCTGGCCAAAGCCTGACAAAAAGCCTGAACGTCTGGAACTTCTGACAGACGCTTGAGCAAAAGAATGGACAGAGCTGAGATCTGTCCCTTTAACGAACTAGCAGATAAACCCTTTTCTAAGCCTTCTTGTAGAAAAGACAATATCCTAGGAATCCTGACCTTACTCCATGAGTAACTCTTGGATTCGCACCAATGTAAGTATTTACGCCATATTTTATGGTAAATTTTCCTGGTAACAGGTTTCCTAGCCTGTATTAAGGTATCAATCACTGACTCCGAGAATCCACGCTTTGATAGAATCAAGCGTTCAATCTCCAAGCAGTCAGCCTCAGAGAAACTAGATTTGGATGTTTAAAAGGACCCTGAACCAGAAGGTCCTGTCTCAGAGGCAGAGACCATGGTGGACAGGATGACATGTCCACTAGATCTGCATACCAGGTCCTGCGTGGCCAGGCAGGCGCTATTAGAATCACTGATGCTCTCTCCTGTTTGATCCTGGCAATCAGTCGAGGAAGTATCGGAAAGGGTGGAAACACATAAGCCATGTTGAAGACCCAGGGTGCTGTCAGAGCATCTATCAGAACCGCTTCCGGGTCCCTGGATCTTGATCCGTAACAAGGAAGCTTGGCGTTCTGGCGAGACGCCATGAGATCCAGATCTGGTTTGCCCCAACGCCGAAGCAGTTGTGAAAATACCTCCGGGTGAAGTTCCCACTCCCCCGGATGAAAAGTCTGGCGACTTAGGAAATCCGCCTCCCAGTTCTCCACGCCTGGGATGTGGATCGCTGACAGGTGGCAAGAGTGAGAATCTGCCCAGCGAATTATCTTTGAGACTTCCATCATCGCTAGGGAACTCCTTGTCCCTCCCTGATGGTTGATGTAAGCCACAGTCGTGATGTTGTCCGACTGGAACCTGATGAACCTCAGAGTTGCTAGCTGAGGCCAAGCCAGAAGAGCATTGAGAACTGCTCTCAATTCCAGAATGTTTATTGGAAGGAGACTCTCCTCCTGAGTCCATGATCCCTGAGCCTTCAGGGAATTCCAAACAGCGCCCCAACCTAGTAGGCTGGCGTCTGTTGTTACAATTGTCCAGTCTGGCCTGCTGAAGGGCATCCCCCTGGACAGATGTGGCCGAGAAAGCCACCATAGAAGAGAATCTCTGGTCTCTTGATCCAGATTCAGCATAGGGGACAAATCTGAGTAATCCCCATTCCACTGACTTAGCATGCACAATTGTAGTGGTCTGAGATGCAGGCGTGCAAAAGGTACTATGTCCATTGCCGCTACCATTAAGCCGATTACCTCCATGCATTGAGCCACTGACGGGTGTTGAATGGAATGAAGGACACGGCAAGCGTTTAGAAGTTTTGTTAACCTGTCCTCTGTCAGGTAAATTTTCATTTCTACAGAATCTATAAGAGTCCCCAAGAAGGGAACTCTTGTGAGTGGTAACAGAGAACTCTTTTCTACGTTCACCTTCCACCCATGCGACCTTAGAAATGCCAGAACCAACTCTGTATGAGACTTGGCAGTCTGGAAACTTGACGCTTGTATCAGAATGTCGTCTAGGTACGGAGCTACCGAAATTCCTCGCGGTCTTAGTACCGCCAGAAGAGATCCCAGAACCTTTGTAAAGATTCTTGGAGCCGTGGCTAACCCGAAGGGAAGAGCTACAAATTGGTAATGCCTGTCTAGGAAGGCAAACCTTAGGTACCGATAATGATCCTTGTGAATCGGTATGTGAAGGTAGGCATCCTTTAAATCCACTGTGGTCATGTATTGACCCCTTTGGATCATAGGTAAGATTGTCCGAATAGTTTCCATTTTGAACGATGGAACTCTTAGGAATTTGTTTAGGATCTTTAAGTCCAAAATTGGTCTGAAGGTTCCCTCTTTTTTGGGAACCACAAACAGATTTGAGTAAAACCCTTGTCCGTGTTCCGACCATGGAACTGGATGGATCACTCCCATTAGTAAAAGGTCTTGTACACAGCGTAGAAACGCTTCTCTCTTTAGCTGGTTTGCTGACAGCCTTGAAAGATGAAATCTCCCTTTTGGAGGAGAAGCTTTGAAGTCCAGAAGATATCCCTGAGATATGATCTCTAACGCCCAGGGGTCCTGGACATCTCTTGCCCAAGCCTGGGCGAAGAGAGAAAGTCTGCCCCCCACTAGATCCGTTTCCGGATCGGGGGCCCTCACTTCATGCTGTCTTAGGGGCAGCCGCAGGTTTTCTGGCCTGCTTGCCCTTGTTCCAGGACTGGTTAGGTTTCCAGCCCTGTCTGTAGCGAGCAACAGTTCCTTCCTGCTTTGGAGCTGAGGAAGTTGATGCTGCTCCTGCCTTGAAGTTACGAAAGGCACGAAAATTAGACTGTCTAGCCCTTGGTTTGGCTCTGTCTTGAGGCAGGGCATGACCCTTACCTCCAGTAATGTCAGAGATAATTTCTTTCAAACCGGGCCCGAATAATGTCTGCCCTTTGAAAGGTATGTTAAGCAATTTAGATTTAGAGGTCACATCGGCTGACCAAGATTTAAGCCACAGCGCTCTGCGCGCTTGAATGGCGAATCCTGAATTCTTAGCCGTAAGTTTAATTAAGTGTACTACGGCATCGGAAATAAATGAATTGGCTAGCTTAAGTACTCTAAGCTTGTCTGTAATCTCATCCAATATAAATGAGTTAATGGTCTCTTCCAGAGAATCAAACCAGAATGCCACCGCAGCCGTGACAGGCGCAATGCATGCAAGGGGTTGTAATATAAAACCTTGTTGAACAAACATTTTCTTAAGGTAACCCTCTAACTTTTTATCCATTGGATCTGAAAAAGCACAGCTATCCTCCACCGGGATAGTGGTGCGTTTAGCCAGAGTAGAAACTGCTCCTTCCACCTTAGGGACTGTCTGCCATAAGTCCCGTGTGGTGGCGTCTATTGGAAACATCTTTCTAAATATAGGAGGGGGAGAAAAGGGCACACCAGGTCTATCCCACTCCTTGTTAATAATTTCTGTAAGCCTTTTAGGAATAGGAAAAACGTCAGTACACGTCGGTACCGCAAAATATTTATCCAGCCTACACATTTTCTCTGGAATTGCAACCGTGTTACAATCATTCAGAGCCGCTAATACCTCCCCTAGCAATACACGGAGGTTCTCAAGCTTAAATTTAAAATTTGAAATGTCTGAGTCCAGTTTACTTGGATCAGATCCGTCACCCACAGAATGAAGCTCTCCGTCCTCATGTTCTGCATATTGTGACGCAGTATCAGACATGGCTCTAATATTATCAGCGCACTCTGTTCTCACCCCAGAGTGGTCGCGTTTACCCCTAATTTCTGGCAATTTAGATAATACTTCAGTCATAACATTAGCCATGTCTTGCAAAGTGATCTGTATGGGCCGCCCTGATGTACTTGGCGCCACAATATCACGCACCTCCCGAGCGGGAGATGCAGGTACTGACACGTGAGGAGAGTTAGTCGGCATAACTTCCCCCTCGTTGTCTGGTGAATTTTTCTTTACATGTACACTTTTATTTAAAGTAGCATCAATGCAATTAGTACACAAATTTCTATTGGGCTCCACATTGGCCTTTAAACATATTGCACAAAGAGTTTCCTCTGTGTCAGACATGTTTAACAAACTAGCAATGAAACTAGCAAGCTTGGAAAATACTTTTGAAATAAATTTACAAGCAATATAAAAAACGTTACTGTGCCTTTAAGAAGCACAAATAAACTGTCACAGTTGAAATAACAATGAACCAAATTAGTTATAGCAACCAAATTTTCACAGTAAATGCATTAAGTTAGCAAAGGATTGCACCCACCAGCAAATGGATGATTAACCCCTTAGTACCCAAAAAACGGATAACAGATTAATATAAACGTTTTATCACAGTCAAAAGCACAGTCTCACAGGTCTGCTGTGAGTGATTACCTCCCTCAAAACTAGTTTTGGAGACCCCTGGGCTCTGTAGAGACGTCCTGGATCATGGAGGAAGGAATAGGAAGACTGTGAGTGAATTCTTACTGCGCAAGAAAGCGCCAAAATAGGCCCCTCCCACTCATATTATAACAGTGGGGAAGCTCAGTAAACTGAATTTATTCATAAATAAACGACAGCCATGTGGAAAAATAATGCCCAAAAATTTTTATCACCAAGTACCTCAGAGAAAAACGATTAACATGCCAGAAAAACGTTTTAAAATAAGATTATGAAATGATACTAATAAGCCTGCTGCTAGTTGCTTTCACTGCAGTGGGGGCTCAAATATAAGTTAAATGTATACAGTATTTTCTTAGTGAAGTTCCATTCCCCAGAAATACCTCAGTGTAACATACATACATATCAGCCTGATACCAGTCGCTACTACTGCATTTAAGGCTGCACTTACATTATATGGGTATTAGCAGTATTTTCTTAGTCAATTCCATTCCTAGAAAATAATATACTGCAACATACCTCCTTGCAGGTGAACCCTGCCCGCTGTCCCCTGTTCTGAAGTTACCTCACTCCTCAGAATGGCCGAGAACAGCAAATGGATCTTAGTTACGACCGCTAAGATCATACATAAACTCAGGTAGATTCTTCTTCTAATGCTGCCTGAGAAAAAACAACACACTCCGGTGCTGTTTAAAATAACAAACTTTTGATTGAAGATATAAAAACTAATTTAATAACCACAGTCCTCTCACACGTCCTATCTATTAGTTAGGTGCAAGAGAATGACTGGGTATGACGTAGAGGGGAGGAGCTATATAGCAGCTCTGCTTGGGTGATCCTCTTGCACTTCCTGTTAGGGAGGAGATATAATCCCATAAGTAATGGATGACCCGTGGACTGACTACACTTAACAGGAGAAACAAACACTAAATTACAGAAAATAATAAAAAAATTACAAGATTTTTAAACTTATTACACCTAATCTAATCACCCTAACAAAATACCCCCCCCCCCAAAAAAGCCCTACCCTACACTAAATTACAAATAGCCCTTAAAATGGCCTTTTGCAGGGCATTTCCCCAAAGTAATAAGCTCTTTTACCTGTAAAAAAAAATACAGATCCCCCCAACATTAAAATCCACCACCCACACAACCAACCCTACTCTAAAACCCACCCAATACCCCCTTAAAAAAAACTAACACTAACCCCCTGAAGATCACCCTACGGGGAGACGTCTTCATCCAACCGGGCAGAAGTGGTCCTCCAGACGAGCAGAAGTCTTCATCCAAGCCGGGCAGAAGTGGTCCTCCAGACGGGCAGAAGTCTTCATCCAGACGGCATCTTCTATATTCATCCATCCGGCGCGGAGCGGGTCCATCTTCAAGACATTCGACACGGAGCATCCTCTTCATCCGGAGTCTTCTTACTAAATGACGGTACCTTTAAGTGACGTCATCCAAGATGGCATCCCTTCAATTCCGATTGGCTGATAGAATTCTATTAGCCAATTGGAATTAAGGTAGAAAAAACCCTAATGGCTGATGCAATAAGCCAATAGGATTGAGCTTGCATTCTATTGGCTGATTGGAACAGCCAATAGAATGCCAGCTCAATCCTATTGGCTGATTGGTCCAATCGGAATTGAAGGGACGCCATCTTGGATGACGTCACTTAAAGGTACTGTCATTTAGTAAGAAGACTCCGGATGAAGAGGATGCTCCGCTTCGGATGTCTTGAAGATGGACCCGCTCCGCGCCGGATGGATGAAGATAGAAGATGCCGTCTGGATGAAGACTTCTGACTGTCTGGAGGACAACTTCAGCCCGGCTTGGATGAAGACTTCTGCCCGTCTGGAGGACCACTTCTGCCCGGTTGGATGAAGATGTCTCCCGGTAGGGTGATCTTCAGGGGGTTAGTGTTAGTTTTTTTAAGGGGGGATTGGGTGGGTTTTAGAGTAGGGTTGGTTGTGTGGGTGGTGGGTTTTAATGTTGGGGGGATCTGTAATTTTTTTTACAGGTAAAAGAGCTGATTACTTTGGGGCAATGCCCCGCAAAAGGCACTTTTAAGCATTATTTGTAATTTAGTGTAGGGTAGGGCTTTTTTATTTTTGGGGGGCTTTTTTATTTTGTTAGGGGGATTAGATTAGGTGTAATTAGTTTAAAAATCTTGTAATTTGTTTATTACTTTCTGTAATTTAGTGTTTGTTTTTGTACTTTAGATAATTTTATTTAATTTAGGGAATTAATTTAATTATAGTGGTAGTGTTAGGTGTAATTGTAACTTAGGTTAGGTTTTATTTTACAGGTAGTTATTAAATAGTTAGGTATTATGAGTATTGAAGGTTTAGAGTCACCGCACACTTCTGTGGCCTTACCGCAAAACGACTTACGTAAACTTTGTAAAGTCTTTTTTCTATGGGACTTCCATAGCGCTGATATTACGAGTCTGTCCTGGGAGGCCAAAAAGTGAGCGGTACACCCTACCTTGTCAAGAGTCCTAACGCATTTAAAAGTCAGTAGTTATGAGTTTTATGGTACAACGCCGTAACATAAAACTCATAACTATAGTGCTAAAAAGTACACTAACACCCATAAACTATCTATTAACCCCTAAACCGAGGACACCACCGCCACCTACATTATATTTATGAACCCCTAATCTGCTGCCCCCAACATCGCCGACACCTACATACGATTTATTAACCCCTAATCTGCCACCCCCAACGTCGCTGCCACTATATTAAAGTTATTAACCCCTAAACCTAAGTCTAACCCTAACCCTAACACCCCCTAACAAATATAATTACAATAAATCTAAATAAATATTACTATCATTAACTAAATTATTCCTATTTAAAACTAAATACTTACCTGTAAAATAAACCCTAAAATAGCTACAATATAACTCATAGTTACATTGTAGCTATCTTATGGTTTATTTTTATTTTAAAGGCAAGTTTGTATTTATTTTAACTAGGTAGAATAGTTATTAAATAGTTATTAACTATTTAATAACTACCTAGCTAAAATAAATACAAAAGTAACTGTTAAATAAAACCTAACCTAAGTTACACTAACACCTAACACTACACTATAATTAAATAAATTAACTAAATTAAATACAATTACCTAAATTAAATTAAATTAGCTAAAGTACCAAAAAAAACACTAAATTACAGAAAATAATAAACAAATTACAGATATTTAAACTAATTACACCTAATCTAATAGCCCTATTAAAATAACCCCCCCCCCCCCAAATAAAAAAAACCCTAGCCTAAACTAGCCTACCAATAGCCCTTAAAAGGGCCTTTTGCGGGGCATTGCCCCAAAGTAATCAGGTCTTTTACCTGTAAAAAAAATACAAACAACCCCAACAGTAAAACCCACCACCCACACAACCAACCCCCCAAATAAAATACTATCTAAAAAAAACTAAGCTCCCCATTGCCCTAAAAAGGGCATTTGGATGGGCATTGCCCTTAAAAGGGCAGTTCGCTCTATTGCAGCCCAAAGTCCCTAACCTAAAAATAAATCCCACCCAATACACCCTTAAAAAAACCTTACACTAACCCCTTGAAAATCGACTTACCGGGAGAAGTCTTCATCCAAGCCGGGCTGAAGTCCTCAACGAAGCCAGGAGAAGTCTTCATCCAAGCCGGGCGAAGTGGTCCTCCATACGGGCAGAAGTCTTCAACCAGACGGCATCTTCTATCTTCAACCATCCGGCAATCAGCCAATAGGATTGAAGTTCAATCCTATTGGCTGATCCAATCAGTCAATAAGATTGAGCTCGCATTCTATTGGCTGTTCCAATCAGCCAATAGAATGTGAGCTCAATCCTATTGGATGATTGGATCAGCCAAAAGGATTGAACTTTAATCCTATTGGATGATTTCATCAGCCAATAGGATTTTTTTCTACCTTAATTTCCGATTGGCTGATAGAATTCTATCAGCCATTCGAAATTAAGGTAGAAAAAAATCCTATTGGCTGATGCAATCAGCCAAAAGGATTGAAGTTCAATCCTATTGGCTGATCCAATCAGCCAATAGGATTGAGCTTGCATTCTATCGGCTGATTGGAATAGCCAATAGAATGTGAGCTCAATCCTACTGTATTGTCTGATTGCCGGATGGATGCCGGATGGATGAAGATAGAAGATGCCGTCTAGATGAATTCTTCTGCCCGTCTGGAGGACCACTTCGCCCGGCTTGGATGAAGACTTCTCCCGGCTTCGTTGAGGACTTCAGTCGGGCTTGGATGAAGACTTTTCCCGGTAAGTCGATCTTCATGGGGTTAGTGTTATGGTTTTTTAAGGGTGTATTGGGTGGGTTTTATTTTTAGGTTAGGGACTTTGGGCTGCAATAGATCTAACTGCCCTTTTAAGGGCAATGTCCATCCAAATGCCATTTTCAGGGCAATGGGGAGCTTAGGTTTTTTAGATAGCATTTTATTTGGGGGGTTGAATGTGTGGGTGGTGGGTTTTACTGTTGGGGGGGTTGTTTGTATTTTTTTTTTTACAGGTAAAAGAGCTGATTACTTTGGGGCAATGCCCCACATGCAGTCAGTCTCAGAGAAAGTAGATTCGGATGATTGAAAGGACCTTGTATTAGAAGGTCTTGTCTCAGAGGCAGAGTCCATGGTGGAAAGGATGACATGTCCACTAGGTCTGCATACCAGGTCCTGCGTGGCCACGCAGGCGCTATCAATATCACCAATGCTCTCTCCTGTTTCATTTTGGCAATCAGACGAGGGAGCAGAGGAAACTGTGGAAACACATAAGCCAGGTTGAAGAACCAAGGCGCTGCTAGAGCATCTATCAGTGCCGCTTCTGGGTCCCTGGACCTGGATCCGTAACAAGGAAGCTTGGCGTTCTGGCGAGACGCCATGAGATCCAATTCTGGTTTGCCCCAACGGAGAACCAATTGAGCAAACACCTCCGGATGGAGTTCCCACTCCCCCGGATGAAAAGTCTGACGACTTAGAAAATCCGCCTCCCAGTTCCCTACACCTGGGATATGGATCGCTGACAGGTGGCAAGAGTGAGTCTCTGCCCAGCAAATTATCTTGGAGACTTCTGACATCGCTAGGGAACTCCTGGTTCCCCCTTGATGGTTGATGTAAGCCACAGTCGTGATGTTGTCCGACTGAAATCTGATGAACCTCAGTGTTGCTAACTGAGGCCAAGCTAGAAGAGCATTGAATATTGCTCTTAACTCCAGAATATTTATTGGGAGGAGTTTCTCCTCCTGAGTCCATGAACCCTGAGCCTTCAGGGAGTTCCAGACTGAACCCCAACCTAGAAGGCTGGCATCTGTTGTTACAATTGTCCAATCTGGTCTGCGAAAGGTCATACCCTTGGACAGATGGACCCGCGATAACCACCAGAGAAGAGAATCTCTGGTTTCCTGATCCAGATTTAGTAGAGGGGACAAATCTGTGTAATCCCCATTCCACTGACTGAGCATGCATAATTGCAGCGGTCTGAGATGCAGGCGCGCAAATGGCACTATGTCCATCGCCGCTACCATAAAGCCGATTACTTCCATGCACTGAGCCACTGTGGGGCGCGGAATGGAGTGAAGAACACGGCAAGCATTTAGAAGTTTTGATAACCTGGACTCCGTCAGGTAAATTTTCATTTCTATAGAATCTATTAGAGTCCCTAGGAAGGAAACCCTTGTGAGAGGAGATAGAGAACTCTTTTCTTCGTTCACTTTCCACCCATGCGACCTCAGGAATGCCAGAACTATCTCTGTATGAGATTTGGCAATTTGAAAGCTTGACGCCTGTATCAGGGTGTCGTCTAGGTAAGGAGTGGCTATGCCTCGCGGTCTTAGGACCGCCAGAAGTGAGCCCAGAACCTTTGTAAAAATTCTTGGGGCTGTAGCCAACCCGAATGGAAGAGCTACAAATTAGTAATGCCTGTCTAGAAAGGCAAACCTCAGGAACCGATGGTGATTCTTGTGAATCGGAATGTGAAGGTAGGCATCCTTTAAGTCCACTGTGGTCATGTACTGACCCTCTTGGATCATGGGTAAAATGGTTCGAATAATTTCCATCTTGAATGACGGAACTCTGAGGAATTTGTTTAGGATCTTCAGATCCAAAATTGGTCTGAAGGTTCCCTCTTTTTTGGGAACCACAAACAGATTTGAATAAAACCCTTGTCCTTGTTCCGTCCGCGGAACTGGATGGATCACTCCCATTACAAGGAGGTCTTGTACACAACTTAGGAATGCCTCTTTCTTTATCTGGTTTGCAGATAATCTTGAAAGGTGAAATCTCCCTTGTGGAGGAGAAGCTTTGAAGTCCAGAAGATATCCCTGAGATATGATAAGATATCCCTGAGACATGATCTCCAACGCCCAGGGATCCTGAACATCTCTTGCCCACGCCTGGGCGAAGAGAGAGAGTCTGCCCCCTACTAGATCCGTTGTCGGATAGGGGGCCGCTCCTTCATGCTGTCTTAGAGGCAGCAGCAGGCTTTCTGGCCTGCTTGCCCTTGTTCCAGGACTGGTTAGGTTTCCAGGCCTGCTTGGATTGAGCAAAAGTTCCCTCTTGTTTTGAAGCAGAGGAAGTTGATGCTGCACCTGCCTTGAAATTTCGAAAGGCACGAAAATTAGACTGTTTGGCCCTTGATTTGGCCCTGTCCTGAGGAAGGGTATGACCCTTACCTCCAGTAATGTCAGCAATAATTTCTTTCAAACCAGGCCCGAATAAGGTCTGCCCCTTGAAAGGAATGTTGAGTAATTTAGACTTTGAAGTCACATCAGCTGACCATGATTTGGGCCATAGCGTCCTACGCGCCTGGATGGCGAATCCGGAATTCTTAGCCGTTAGTTTAGTCAAATGAACAATGGCATCAGAAACAAATGAGTTAGCTAGCTTAAGTGTTCTAAGCTTGTCAATAATTTCAGTCAATGGAGCTGTATGGATGGCCTCTTCCAGGGCCTCAAACCAGAACGCCGCCGCAGCAGTGACAGGCGCAATGCATGCAAGGGGCTGTAAAATAAAACCTTGTTGAATAAACATTTTCTTAAGGTAACCCTCTAATTTTTTATCCATTGGATCTGAAAAAGCACAACTGTCCTCAACCGGGATAGTGGTACGCTTTGCTAAAATAGAAACTGCTCCCTCCACCTTAGGGACTGTCTGCCATAAGTCCTGTGTAGTGGCATCTATTGGAAACATTTTTCTAAATATAGGAGGTGGGGAAAAGGGCACATCGGGTCTATCCCACTCCTTACTAATAATTTCTGTAAGCCTTTTAGGTATTCGAAAAACATCAGTACTCACCGGCACTGCATAGTATTTATCCAGTCTACACAATTTCTCTGGCACTGCAATTGTGTCACAGTCATTCAGAGCAGCTAATACCTCCCCAAGCAATACAAGGAGGTTCTCAAGCTTAAATTTAAAATTAGAAATCTCTGAATCAGGTCTCCCCGATTCAGAGACGTCACCCACAGACTGAAGCTCTCCGTCCTCAGGTTCTGCATATTGTGACGCAGTATCAGACATGGCTCTAACAGCATCTACGCGCTTTGTATCTCGTCTAACCCCAGAGCTATCGCGCTTGACTCTCAATTCAGGCAATCTGGATAATACCTCTGACAGGGTATTATTCATGATTGCAGCCATGTCCTGCAAAGTAATCGCTATGGGCATCCCTGATGTACTTGGCGCCATATTAGCGTGCGTCCCTTGAGCGGGAGGCAAAGGGTCCGACACGTGGGGAGAGTTAGTCGGCATAACTTCCCCCTCGACAGACCCCTCTGGTGACAATTATTTTATAGATATATTATAGATGAAACATTCATTGACAAGCACATTGCATCACCGTTTTCTGGATGAATTTATAAGATACTGCATTGTGTTTGCGCTGGGATATCTCACAGTGTGCCAAGTGGCAAGAGTTTATATTTTTGATTATGGACAGTATTCAGCAGATTTTTCTGGGCCATTGATGATAATCACACAGAAAATAACCAGCTTGGCATTTGAGGTTCGAGATGGAACTTTTTGTAAAGACGAGGAACTGACACCATCTCAGAGAAGCCTTGCTGTCAGATTTTTACTGGACCGTCTGCTATAATACTGAACAGTCCAGTTGAATACTGGACATCTGACAACCCTGGCTGCAAAGCAGTTAACACATAATCATTATTCCTCTTGAGAAAGCGCCCAGCAGGGGGCGAGAAACGCGTTGAGGCTACGAGCTCTGGAAGCCTGTGTGTACAAGGACTAAGGGAAACGTGTATCAGCTATTTGGCGGGTGTTGACGTCACACGCCGACCGGGAAATCTGCTGCTGTTCCCCCAAGCAACCTTAGACCACACAAGCACCCGGCGATATCGCTATATTTGAGTAAAGAAACCTTTCATTGCATGTTTTTAAATCTTACATTGTGAGTATTCTGGTCAAAGTTTTTTGTCAATAAAGTGCTGTTTGTTCATACAATATTGCACTATTGGAGTCCATCTTTTTGTATTCACAGACTGCGCTGTTTTCTGTGGGATTGGAGTTACCTAGAAATATGTTAACTGCACATACCTTATTGCAGGAAAACCTGCACGCCATTCCCCCTCTGAAGTTACCTCACTCCTCAGAATATGTGAGAACGGCAGTGGATCTTAGTTACTTCTGCTAAGATCGTAGAAATCACAGGCAGATTCTTCTTCTAATGCTGCCTGAGATAAAACAGTACACTCCGGCACCATTTAAAAATAACAAATTTTTGATTGAAGTTAAAAAACTAACTATAATACACCACTCTCCTTTAACTACCTCCATCTTTGTTGAGAGTTGCAAGAGAATGACTGGGTATGGCAGTGAGGGGAGGAGCTATATAGCAGGTCTGCTGTGGGTGATCCTCTTGCAACTTCCTGTTGGGAAGGAGAATATCCCACAAGTAATGGATGATCCATGGACTGGATACACTTAACAAGAGAAATAAACCCTGAGATAGCTACAATGTAACTATTAGTTATATTGTAGCTAGTTTAGGGTTTATTTTATAGGTATTTTGTTTTAAATAGGAATAATTTAGTTAATGATAGTAATCTTTATTTAGATTTATTGTAATTATATTTAAGTTAGGGGGTGTTAGGGTTAGACTTAGGTTTAGGGGTTTATAACTTTAATATAGTGGCGGCGACGTTGGGGGCGGCAGATTAGGGGTTAATAAATGTAGGTAGGTGGCGGCGATATTGGGGGCGGCAGATTAGGGGTTAATAAATAGTATGTAGGTGTCGGCGACGTTGGGGGCAGCAGATTAGGGGTTAATACATATAATGTAGGTGGCGGCGGTGTCCGGAGCGGCAGATTAAGGGTTAATAATTATAATGTAGGTGTCGGGGGTGGCAGATTAGGGTTAATAAGTGTAAGATTAGGGGTGTTTAGACTCGGGGTTCATGTTAGGGTGTTAGGTGTAAACATAACTTTTATTTCCCCATAGGAATCAATGGGGCTGCGTTAAGGAGTTTTACGCTGCTTTTTTGCAGGTGTTAGACTTTTTCTCAGTCGTCTCTCCCCGTTGATTCCTATGGGGAATCGTGCACGAGCACGTACGACCAGCTCACTGCTGACTTAAGCAGCGCTGGTATTGGAGTGCGGTAATGAGCAAAATTTTGCTCAACGCTCACTTCTTGCCTTTTAACGACGGGTTTCTGAAAACTCGTAATACCAGCGCTGCAGGTAAGTGAGCGGTGAGAGAAAATTGCTCGTTATCATTGCATAGCCTCTAACGCAAAACTCGTAATCTGGGCCATGGTTAGGGGAAACAAATATTACTAAAGTCAGGCTGAGCTACTAACAAAAAAAAATGAACTAACATACCTGTGCCTTGTGCATTTGAACCAATTCAGGATGTCTGTGCAGCGCGTGTAATAGATCTGGTCAAAAGGATGAGCATAGGACTCCTGCACTGTCACAGCATAACTGGATAAGGAAGAAAGAGAATACAAAGATAATAAGCCATTTATATCCCCCCTAGATATTTAAAACATAAGTCAGTGGTCTCCAGCCAGGTAGCATAATGAAGAAGCTGGTGGGGGCAGCATAATACATTTTTTGTTTTTATAATTACTATATAAGCTATGCAAAGTACAAATTAATTGCATAATTTAACATAAATTATATATGTGCAACAAACATTGAAACAAAATATTAGCTAATTTTAGCTTAATATTGGCTTAAATTTTAACCAGGTGGTCAATAAAAGCAGACAGGTGATGTGCCATAGTTTTTGTAGATAGATTGAGAGACAGAGATAGACAGACAGGCAGATATATAGACTAGAAATTTAAAGTAAATTAGTTCAATATTTTTGGAGTTAGTAAGTGTTGGAAAATCTGATTTTTCAATAGAAAGAGATAAGAAAATTAACCTACAAGAAAAAAATGCTGCATTAGTCTTTTTGCAATTTTGAATATAGGTAGATGTGATTGTCTAGTAAGTGGGGTTTTTTTTTTTTATGGTGACAAAATGAGCATCGGTTACTAAGGTATAAAGATTTAAAAAAAACTTATTGTGAGATATTTTGAGCAGGCTCAGTAGAAACCAGCTGGAAAACTAATTCAAGACATTCTCATCAGTAAGTCGGCAGCAGAGGATTGTGGGAATTGTAGTCCCAAACTAGATAGTAGTGCCAATAGGAAAAAAAAAACCAAAAAAAACAATGCCAACAAATATTAGCTATATTTCAATAACAGGGTTCACTTTCCCAATCAAAAATTAAAAAGGATGGAGATTCTGAAATTAAACTTCACCCCCAGAATTTAATATACAGGCAGTCAACAGGTTACGAACAAGATACGTTCTGTAGGTTTGTTCTTAAGTTGAATGTGTATGTAAGTTGGAACAGGCACTTTTTTTAGGTGAAACTCTAGCTAAAAAAATGTTTAGTTTTGGATCGCATAGGGAAAAGTTTGTTTTGCTATCTGTGCCACTGTCCAGAAAATTTCACATCACTTTCTGTCCTTGTGACAATTGGATTTTGATTATTTTGGGTTATCCTGGAAGGAAGGATTGGCGATAACGCTCTATTTTCTCCGTTTGTAAGTATGAGTTGTACTTAAACGGACAGTCTAGGCCAAAATAAACTTTCATGATTCAGATAGAAAACAATCCAAAGTCCAGCACCCTTAAATGCTCAATGCACGCTGCAGGGTTCCTGCAAACCCCAAAATAGATACAAACAGAGAATGCAGCAGCATAGGTATTTTACCAATTTTATTTTGGCACAGACAAAGTCCACAACGTTTCGGGTGTTACCCCTTAATAATGTGAATTCACATGATTAAGGGGTAACACGTTTCGGGTGTTACCCCTTAATAATGTGAATTCACATGATTAAGGGGTAACACCCGAAACGTTGTGGACTTTGTCTGTGCCAAAATAAAATTGGTAAAATACCTATGCTGCTGCATTCTCTGTTTGTATGATTCAGATAGAGCATGTAATTTTAAACAATTTTCCAATTTACTTGTATCACCAATTTTGCTTTGTTCTCTTGGTATTCTTAGTTGAAAGCTTAACCTAGGAGGTTCATATGCTAATTTCGTAGACCTTGAAGCCCACCTCTTTCAGATTGCATTTTAACAGTTTTTCACCACTAGAGGGTGTTAGTTCACGTATTTCATATAGATAACACTGTGCTCGTGCACGAGAAGTTATCTGGGAGCAGGCACTGATTGGCTAGACTGCAAGTCTGTCAAAAGAACTGGAAAAAACATAATTTATGCTTACCTGATAAATTTATTTCTCTTGTAGTGTGTTCAGTCCACGGGTCATCCATTACTTATGGGATATATTCTCCTCCCCAACAGGAAGCTGCAAGAGGATCACCCAAGCAGAGCTGCCACACAGCTCCTCCCCTCACATGTCATATCCAGTCATTCGACCGAAACAAGACGAGAAAGGAAAAACTATAGGGTGCAGTGGTGACTGGAGTTTTAATTAAAATTTAGAACTGCCTCAAAAAAGACAGGGCGGGCCGTGGACTGAACACACTACAAGAGAAATAAATTTATCAGGTAAGCATAAATTATGTTTTCTCTTGTTAAGTGTGTTCAGTCCACGGGTCATCCATTACTTATGGGATACCAATACCAAAGCTAAAGTACACGGATGACGGGAGGGACAAGGCAGGAACATTAAACAGAAGGAAACACTGCCTGTAGAACCTTTCTCCCAAAACCAGCCTCCGAAGAAGCAAAAGTGTCAAATTTGTAAAATTTTGAAAAGGTATGAAGTGAAGACCAAGTTGCAGCCTTGCAAATCTGTTCAACAGAGGCCTCATTCTTAAAGGCCCAGGTGGAAGCCACAGCTCTAGTAGAATGAGCTGTAATTCTTTCAGGAGGCTGCTGTCCAGCAGTCTCATAGGCTAAACGTATTATGCTACGAAGCCAAAAAAAGAGAGAGTCTTTTGACCTCTCCTCTGACCAGAATAAATGACAAACAGAGAAGAAGTTTGCCGAAAATCTTTAGTTGCCTGTAAGTAGAACTTCAGGGCACGGACTACGTCCAGATTATGCAAAAGACGTTCCTTCTTTGAAGAAGGATTAGGACATAATGAAGGCACAACAATCTCTTGATTGATATTCCTGTTAGAAACAACCTTAGGTAAAAACCCAGGTATAGTACGCAGAACTACCTTGTCTGAATGAAAAATCAGATAAGGAGAATCGCAATGTAAGGCAGATAACTCAGAGACTCTTCGAGCCGAGGAAATAGCCATCAAAAACAGAACTTTCCAAGATAAAAGCTTAATATCAATGGAATGAAGGGGTTCAAACGGAACACCCTGAAGAACTTTAAGAACCAAGTTTAAGCTCCACGGAGGAGCAACAGTTTTAAACACAGGCTTAATCCTAGCCAAAGCCTGACAAAAAGCCTGGACGTCTGGATTCTCTGCCAGACGTTTGTGTAAAAGAATAGACAGAGCAGAAATCTGTCCCTTTAACGAACTAGCGGATAAACCCTTTTCTAAACCTTCTTGTAGAAAAGCCAATATCCTATGAATCCTAACCTTACTCCATGAGTAACTCTTGGATTCACACCAATATAAATATTTACGCCATATCTTATGGTAAATTTTTCTGGTAACAGGTTTCCGAGCCTGTATTAACGTATCAATAACCGACTCCGAAAAACCACGCTTTGATAGAATCAAGCGTTCAATCTCCATGCAGTCAGCCTTAGAGAAAATAGGCTTGGATGGTTGAAAGGACCCTGAATTAGAAGGTCCTGCCTCAGAGGCAGAGACCATGGTGGACAGGACGAAATGTCCACTAGGTCTGCATACCAGGTCCTGCGTGGCCACGCAGGCGCTATCAGAATCACCGATGCTCTCTCCTGTTTGATCCTGGCAATCAGTCGAGGTAGCAACGGAAATGGTGGAAACACATAAGCCATGTTGAAAACCCAAGGGGCTGCTAGTGCATCTACCAGCACCGCTCCCGGGTCCCTGGACCTGGATCCGTAACAAGGAAGCTTGGCGTTCTGGCGAGATGCCATGAGATCCAGCTCCGGTTCGCCCCAACGAAGAATCAGTTGAGCAAACACCTCCGGGTGAAGTTCCCACTCCCCCGGATGAAAGGTCTGGCGACTTAGGAAATCCGCCTCCCAGTTCTCCACGCCTGGGATGTAGATCGCTGACAGGTGACAAGAGTGCGACTCTGCCCAGCGAATTATCTTCGAGACTTCCAACATCGCTAGGGAACTCCTGGTTCCCCCTTGATGATTGATGTAAGCCACAGTCGTGATGTTGTCCGACTGAAATCTGATGAACCTCAGTGTTGCTAACTGAGGCCAAGCTAGAAGAGCATTGAATATTGCTCTTAATTCCAGAATGTTTATTGGGAGGAGTTTCTCCTCCTGAGTCCACGATCCCTGAGCCTTCAGAGAGTTCCAGACTGCACCCCAGCCTAGTAGGCTGGCATCTGTTGTTACAATCGTCCAATCTGGTCTGCGAAAAGTCATTCCTTTGGACAGATGAACCCGCGACAACCACCAGAGAAGAGAATCTCTGGCCTCCTGGTCCAGATTTAGTAAAGGGGACAGATCTGAGTAATCCCCATTCCACTGACTTAGCATGCATAGTTGCAGCGGTCTGAGATGTAGGCGCGCAAATGGCACTATGTCCATTGCCGCGACCATTAAGCCGATTACTTCCATGCACTGAGCTACTGATGGGCTTGGAATGGAATGAAGGACACGGCAAGCATTTAGGATTTTTGATAACCTGGACTCCGTCAGGTAAATCTTCATCTCTACAGAATCTATAAGAGTCCCTAGAAAGGGAACCCTTGTGAGTGGGAACAGAGAACTCTTTTCCATGTTCACTTTCCACCCATGCGACCTCAGAAATGCTAGAACTATCTCTGTATGAGACTTTGCATTTTGAAAACTTGACGCTTGTATCAGGATGTCTTCTAGGTACGGAGCCACCGCTATGCCTCGCGGTCTTAGTACCGACAGAAGCGAGCCCAGAACCTTTGTAAAAATTCTCGGGGCCGTAGCCAACCCGAAGGGAAGAGCTACAAACTGGTAATGCCTGTCTAGAAAGGCAAACCTTAGGTACCGATAATGATCCTTGTGAATGGGTATGTGAAGGTAGGCATCCTTTAAGTCCACTGTGGTCATATACTGACCCTCTTGGATCATGGGTAGGATGGTTCGAATAGTTTCCATTTTGAACGATGGAACCCTTAGGAATTTGTTTAAGATCTTCAGGTCCAAGATTGGCCTGAAGGTTCCCTCTTTTTTGGGAACCACAAACAGATTTGAGTAAAAACCTTGCCCTTGTTCCGTTCGCGGAACCGGGTGGATCACTCCCATTACTAAGAGGTCTTGTACACATCGTAGAAATGCCTCTTTCTTTATTAGGTTTGTTAATAACCTTGACAGATGAAATCTCCCTTGTGAGAAGTTTTGAAGTCCAGAAGGTATCCCTGAGATATGATCTCCAACGCCCAGGGATCCTGGACATCTCTTGCCCAGGCCTGGACGAAGAGAGAAAGTCTGCCCCCCACTAGATCCGTTTCCGGATAGGGGGCCCTTTCTTCATGCTGTCTTAGGGGCAGAAGTAGGTTTTCTGGCCTGCTTGCCCTTGTTCCAGGACTGGTTGCCTTTCCAACCCTGTCTGTAACGAGTAGCAGTCCCTTCCTGTTTTGGAGCGGAGGAAGTTGATGCTGCTCCTGCCTTGAAATTACGAAAGGCACAAAAATTAGACTGTTTGGCCTTTGATTTGGCCCTGTCCTGAGGAAGGGTGTGACCCTTACCTCCAGTAATGTCAGCAATAATTTCTTTCAAGCCGGGCCCGAATAAGGTTTGCCCTTTGAAAGGAATATTAAGCAATTTAGATTTAGAAGTTACATCTGCTGACCAGGATTTAAGCCATATCGCTCTGCGCGCCTGGATGGCGAATCCGGAGTTCTTAGCCGTTAGTTTGGTTAAATGCACAACGGCATCCGAAACAAATGCATTAGCTAGCTTAAGGGCTTTAAGAATGTTCAGAATCTCATCCAATGGTGCTGTGCGAATAGCCTCTTCCAGAGACTCAAACCAGAATGCCGCTGCAGCAGTGACGGGCGCAATGCATGCAAGGGGCTGTAATATAAAACCTTGTTGAACAAACATTTTCTTAAGGTAACCTTCTAATTTTTTATCCATTGGATCTGAGAAAGCACAACTATCCTCCACCGGGATAGTGGTACGCTTGGCTAAAGTAGAAACTGCTCCCTCCACTTTAGGGACCGTCTGCCATAAGTCTCATGTGGTAGCGTCTATTGGGAACATTTTTCTAAATATCGGAGGAGGGGAAAAGGGCACACCGGGTCTATCCCACTCCGTGCTAATAATCTCTGTAAGCCTTTTAGGTATAGGAAAAACGTCAGTACACACCGGTACCGCATAGTATTTATCCAGTCTACATAATTTCTCTGGGATTGCAACCGTGTCGCAATCATTCAGAGCCGCTAACACCTCCCCTAGCAATACATGGAGGTTCTCAAGCTTAAATTTAAAATTTGAAATTTCTGAATCCGGTCTCCCTGGATCAGATCCATCACCCACAGAATGAAGCTCTCCGTCCTCATGTTCTGCAAATTGTGACGCAGTATCGGACATGGCTCTCGTGTCATCGGCGCGCTCCGTCCTAAACCCAGAGCTATAGCGCTTGCCTCTTAACTCAGGCAAATTAGATAATACTTCTTTCATAACATTAGCCATATCATGCAAAGTGATTTGTAAGGGCCTTGATGTACTTGGCACCACAATCTCACGCACCTCCTGAGCGGGAGGCGAAGGTACTGACACGTGAGGAGAGTTAGGCGGCATAACTTCCCTCTCGTTGTCTGGTGATAATTTCTTTACCGGTAAAGACTGACTTTTATTTAAAGTAACATCAATACAATTGGTAAACATATTTCTATTGGGCTCCACATTGGCTTTTAAACATAATGAACAAGTAGAGTCATCTGTATCAGACATGTTTAAACAGACTAGCAATGAAGGCTAGCAAGCTTGGAAAAAATCTTTCAATAAATTTACAAGCAATAGAAAAAACGCTGCAGCGCTTTTAAAAACACAAAAAACTGTCACAGTTGAAATAACAATGAACTAATTCAGTTATAGCCAACAATTTTAACAGTAAATGTATGAATTTAGCAGAGGATTGCACCCACTAGCAAACGGATGATTAACCCCTCAATACCCAAAAACGGATAATCAATTTAAGATTTAACGCTTTTATTACAGTCAAACACACTGTCACAGGTCTGCTGTGACTGATTACCTCCCTCAAAACTGAATTTTGAAGACCCCTGAGCTCTCTGGAGACGTCCTGGATCAAGGAGGAAGAAGCAGGAAGACTGTGCAAGAATTTTAACTGCGCAACAAGGCGCTAAAAAAGGCCCCTCCCACTCATATTACAACAGTGGGAGACCTGTTACAACGGTTTCTATGCAGAAATACATGTTAGCCATATGGAAAAAAATCATGCCCAAAAAGATTTATCACCAAAGTACCTCACAAAACGAATAACATGCCAGTAAACGTTTTTAAAAAACAACTTTCCAGCGTTATGCAAAGTTATCACTAAGCCTGCTACCAGTCGCTTCTACTGCAGTTAAGGCTCATACATTTATTTCAGTATTAACAGTATTTTCTCAGTCAAATTCTAGTCCCTAGAAAATAACTCAACTGCGCATACATTTATCAGCCTGATACCAGTCGCTACTACTGCATTAAAGGCTGTACTTACATCATATGGGTAACAGCAGTGTTTTCTTAGTCAATTCCATTCCTAGAAAATATTACTGCACATACCTCATTTGCGGGGGGACCACGCATGCTATTCCCTTTTCTGAAGTTACCCCACTCCTCAGAATGTGCGAGAACAGCCAGTGGATCTTAGTTACGTCTGCTAAGATCATAGAAAACGCAGGCAGATTCTTCTTCTAAATACTGCCTGAGAGAAAAAAACAGCACACTCCGGTGCCATTTTAAAATAATAAACTTTTGATTGAAGAATAATTAGGTAAAAAAAAAAACTCCTATCTCCTCTCGCGACCTCCTTCTTTGTTGAGACTTGCAAGAGAATGACTGGGTATGACATGTGAGGGGAGGAGCTGTGTGGCAGCTCTGCTTGGGTGATCCTCTTGCAGCTTCCTGTTGGGGAGGAGAATATATCCCATAAGTAATGGATGACCCGTGGACTGAACACACTTAACAAGAGAAAGGGGCAGTTTGCAGAGGCTTAGATACAAGATAATCACAGAGGTTAAAAGTATATTATTATAAATGTGTTAGTTATGCAAAACTGGGAAATGGGTAATAAAGGGATTATCTATCTTTTAAAACAATAAAAATCCTGGTGTAGACTGTCCCTTTAAGTTGGATGTCTGTAACCCGGGGACTGTCTGTAGTTATATTTTATACAGTTTAATAGAGGCACCCTATCTTTTTTTTTTTTTTTTTTAATTCTTTATTTATATATCCAACAGCAAACATAATTATATACGTTTACACCTATTATGCACCACGCAGGGTCAGGTGTAAAAGAAAGAACATAAGGAGATAACATAAGATTTAAATAAAAAGATCTCTCCTTAAATACAACATTTTGTAGAAAAAACAAAAGAAAAACGAGAGTTAACAATATATTCTCCTGTCATTCATTTGCATATGCTGTTGGAAATTTTTCACATACAATAAACGGTGGATCCATTCAAACTATCAATCAAACAGAGGAAAAAAAACAAGAACAAAGAAAAAAAACAAAAGAAAGAAAAGAGAGAGAAAGAAAAAAAAAAAAAAAAAAAAACAATAAAAAGAAAATATGTTTTTCCTTTCTTATCTTATCCTATCCCCCCTCCTCCGCCTCCGAGCATTATTACATGTAACCATCAGGCTTAATATTTATTGTCTTGTCTCTACCTTAACTCCCTTCTTCCTTCCTTTACTTCTTTCCTTCTCTTGTCTCGGTCCTTTCCCGTGCTATTTCCCTTGATCTTATTTTCTTTCGCTGTCCTTCTCCCCCTCCCACTCCCTTTCTCTCCCCCTCCCTTTCTCTCCGAAGTATTCCTTAAATCTTCTCTCATGTAGTAATCTCCCCATAACCAGATACCCATAATGGGGGAAACAGTCCTAATATAACCAATTCCAAAAAAGCTATCGTATTTAAAAAAGGCTGTAAAATACGCCTCTGAACCTGAAGCGGATAAGATGTAATTAACGGGAGCCAATCCATAAGAAAAACTCCTATTCTGCTGTCCGTCAGAGATTTAGTATGGAAAGATTCAAATAGGATTTGAAACTGAATTTCTTTAAGGAACTCTGAGACCCTGGGGGCTGTATGGTCTTTCCAGCCCTTGACAATTAACTGTCTTGCAGTAAAGATAATAGTATTTAATATTTTTATCACACGTTTAGGGCGTAAATCAGCATTAGTTAAAAAAAATATCTCCTCCGCAGCCAACGGAATCATATCTTTATAGTGTTTACTATACCAATATCTTATCTTTTGCCAAAATTGTTGAATCTTAGGACAAGACCAGAATATATGAAAAATATCAGCCCTATCCAAAGAACAACGTGAACAAGCATACTTTTGGGTGGGAAAGAATCTAGCCATCTTATTGGGAGAAAGATAGTAATTATTAACTAGTTTTAAATGTGTTTCTCTCCATGATATAGAAATTTGTAATTTTACTGACTCTAAGAAGCTTCGCTCTATCCTATTCTCCTCCAATTGTGGAAAGTATCTCTTCCAGTAATTGTATAGTTTATCCATATTGAGTTCTCCCTGTTTAGCCAAGAGAATATCATAAATTAAAGATATTGTGGAACGACCCAAGGAAAATTGACGAATTATATTCTTAATATCCATCCAATCCACAAACACCTCTGTATTCCACTTTTGTGAGAATATATAATGACGTAACTGGAAATACGCAAATAAATTTGAATGGGGTAAATTAAACTTATGGAATAATAATTCTGAAGAAAATAGCTGATTAGAATCAAATAACTGGTAGACATATATCAGTCCTGCCTCCGCCCACAATCTAAACACTCTCTGCTTTAAACCCGAAATAAATTCGGGATTACCTATTATCGGAAGAAATTCAGAAAATAATGGAGAAATTTTTAATACTCGGCACATTTTATGCCAGGCTATAATAACATTTTTGAAAGAGATCAATTTATTGAGATTCGAGGGCAATTTTTTTACCGGGCAGTGGAGAATAGCTTTTAGAGAGAAGGGAGTAATCATAAATGTTTCCATATCTACCGAGACAAATTTATCTATCTCTGTAATCCAATCAAAGGCCAATTTAACTAGACAGGACCAATTATATAACCTGAAATCTGGCAATGCCAGCCCTGCCTGAGGACGTTTCTGCATTAACCTGTTCAGACTAATCCTAGGCTTTTTATTGCCCCATATAAATTTAGATTGCCAGGACTGTACATCACTAATATCTTTATTAGTCATTAGTAATGGGAGATTCTGAAGAAGATATAAAACTCGAGGGAACATAATAGTTTTAATCAAATTGACTCTTGCAGATAATGAAATTGGTAGAGAGGACCAATTTTCTAGATCATTTTTAATTTTCGACAAGACTGGTGGGAAATTTAATTTGTACCAATTTGCTGGATTCCTATGAAGGATGATACCTAAATACCGAAAAGACTCAACTACTTTAAAAAGGATGATCTCCCCAATTGAGACTGTTCTTATATATCCATAGGAGTTCGCTCTTATCAAAATTAATTTTATATCCTGAAAAGGAGGAGAAAGCCTTAAATAATTGTAACACTATAGGAATATAGTGTTGAGCCTTATCCAGAAATATTAACAGATCATCGGCATACAAGAGCGTTTTTAATCTAGTAGGGCCCAGTGGGATTCCTGGCAACCTATCCCGTAATAGAGTAGCAAATGGTTCCAACGCCAAGTTAAAGAGCAAGGGGGACAGAGGGCACCCTTGCCTAGTTCCTCTTTTGAGTGATATATACGGAGAAGAGTGACCATTGATGCAGAGAAAGGAAATCGGATTTTTATATAGATTTTTAATAAATTCTAAAAACTGATTCTTAAATCCAAAATGCTCTAAAGCCGTAAACAAGTAATTCCAATTCACTGCATCAAAGGCTTTCTCGGCATCTACTGTCAGAATAGCTGCTTCCCTGATCTTCTTAAATTCTTCATTTTTAGGATCTAAGTTCCAGGCATAGTCAAGAAATGTAGAAACTTTACGGATATTCTTAAGAGAGTTCCTGTCTTTCATAAATCCGGTTTGATCTGGGTGTATGATCCCATCTAATAATTTAGCCAACCTTGTCGCGACAATAGCCGTCAACAATTTATAATCCGCATTGAGTACAGATATAGGTCCATACGACCCAGGATCCTCCCGATCCTTACCTTTCTTAAGAATCAGAGATATACGTGCTGCAGAAAAATAATTAGACATTGGCTTACCGGAGGAAAAGTAATAATTAAACAAGTTAACTAGAGGTAATTTGATTTCTTCCTTCAAAATTTTGTAAAACTCTACCGGGATCGAGTCTGGTCCGGGAGATTTATTGATATTAGCAGATTGTATAGCCACCAAAACTTCCTCCTCTGAAATAGGTCTGTTAAGATCTAACAAATTCTCTTCCGCGACACCCGGGAGTTTCACATCGGCCCAAAAATTTGATGCATTATCCAGATTTACCTCTGATTCTGAGTACAGCTTTTCAAATACCTTGAAAAAAGCCTGACTAATATCCTCCGTATTAGAATATTTTACATTGTTAAATTTTATAGCCGAGATCAAATTCTTGCTTTTCCTAACTTGCACTACACTAGCCAAAAATTTAGCGGAGTTCCCATAATGACCTCTAAATTGATAATTTATTTTTAATTCTTCTTCTTGGGACCTTTGTTTTAAATGGATGTCTCTTTCCCTTTTTAATTTGCAGTATCTATCCCAATTATCCTTTGTCTTGTCGTTATAGAATTTCCCGATCGCATTTCTGACTTGAGCAGCTAACTGTAATTCCTGCTCCAAAGTTTTCTTCCTCCACGTAGCTAAATAAAGTTTAATTTCCCCCCTCAGAACAGCTTTTGCTGCTTCCCAAAAAATCTCTGGTTTACTAGATTGCCCCACATTGAACGTAACATAATCCTTCCACTTTTGCTTTAACCAGTTGCAAAACCTAGGGCTGTCAGCCAAATACCACGGAAAAAAAAAAGATGTATTCGGAATCTTGGGGGGGGAAATAGCCATCAATGTGAAAGAGATTACTGCATGGTCAGAAATGACAATATCATAGATATTGGCATCGGACCTACAAAGAGCAAGTGACTTAGAAATTAAGAATAGATCAATTCTAGAAAATGTCATATGGGATTTAGACTCACAGGTGAAACTACGTTGTTCTGGATTTTTAAATCTCCATATATCAATCAGTCTTAATTCATGACAGAAGAGTTTGAAATATTTTGCTAGTTTAGCATTTTCACGAGAATTTTCTGCCGATAATCTATCCAACATAGGGCACAGTGCCATATTGAAATCTCCCCCTAAAATTAAATTAGCTGCTGAGAATAAAAATAGTTTACTTCTAATATTGTCCCAAAAAGCAGGAGAAAAGGAGTTGGGGCCATAGAGATTACATAAAACAAAGTTGCAGTTATTAATCTGGATATGCAGAATCAAGAATCTTCCCTCTGGATCAGCCTCCGTTTTTATAATATTATAAACTAAATTTTTGTGTAACAATATTGCTACTCCTGATTTTCTTTTAACACCTGGCGCTGCTACGCATTCGCCTACCCATTTACATTTCAGTTTAGCTGCTTCAACCATACTAAGGTGTGTTTCCTGTAGCATCACAAGATCAGGATTAAATTTAGAAAGATATTTGATAATTAACTTACGTTTTCTAGGAGACGTAATGCCCCCCACATTCCAAGAAAGTATATTAATCTTGGATGCCATCAATCCTCAACATAAGACAATGTTCCGTGGCATTTTAGGCTGGTCGTATAACCAAGGGCGGGAGGAGGGGAGAGAAGAGAGAAAAGAAGAGGAAGAGAGAGAAGAAGAAAAAAAAAAAAAAAAAAAAAAAAAAAAAAGGAAAAATAGAAAAATGCAATCCTGAACCAACACACTTAAGCCTAAAAGGTGGTTAAACTTAAAATAAAAAACATTCAGTTCCCAAAAAAGTTTTTTTCCACTTTTAAAAATATTAATAAACAGTGTATCCAAGCAAGATATAACTAAAACAGTATAACCAGTCAAGTAACACATCGATCTTGTTCAAAACAAATTTACCTTCTGGTGAGAATTAATTCTCCTAAGATACTATAGGGTGCTGATAAATTCGAGGGCCTCTTGGGGATTATTGAAGACTCGCCTAGCACCATTCTCTTCCATTACAATCTTTGCAGGGTATACCACCCAAGCTTTAAACCCTTTATCAATAATCTTAGTGCATAACGGAATCATTTGTTTCCTTTTGGTGGATGTTTCTATTGAGAAATCTTGAAACATCAACAGCTTGTTTCCCTCAAATACAAATTTCCCTATCTTTCTATATGCTTTTAATAAGTCTACCTTATCCTGATATCTGAGAAGTTTGAAAATAGACATTCTACTTCTATTACCCATAGATGTATTTGTTCTACTATATCCAACTCTATGGGCTCTTTCGACTGCCAGAGGGAGTTGTTGTTCCGGGAAACCTAATGCCTTGGGGAGTAATAAGGAGGTGACTTTAATAAGGTCCTCATACTCGGGGGATTCGGGGAGACCGATAATTCTAATGTTATTCCGCCTGGAGCGATCCTCCAGATCCTCCAGACGGAATTGTAAACTTGAGATTTTAGCTTCATGGTCTTGTACAATTTTATCTTGACTATTAACCTGGTCCTCCAAGTCAGAGATCCTATTTTCTGCCTCCTCTATCCTTGTGGCAAATTGCTTAACCTCATTTGACAATGAAACAATATCTGTAGATATAATGCTAAGCTCTTTCTTGATAATATCAAACTGTGGAGTGAATATGTTGGTTAATTGCAATACTAGATTACCTGTGTCTAAATGAGCCATACCCCCCTCCACATAGGGGTCCAATGAGGTGTCTGCACTCCTAACCTTTCTGTCCTTACTTTTTGGCGGCATTATGGGGGAACTCTGTTTCGTATGTATAACAAATCTTTCCATATACCCTGTGATTACAAACAATATTTACCGAGCTGCAAATGCAGCGAGAGAAAAAAGAATAACACGTGCAATAAATCCAAAAGAGAGAGAAAAGAAAAAGAAAAAATCAAACTCTGTGTAATTTCTAAGTGTTCCAATCCAGGGAGGATTAGTGTCTCTTTAAGTGGGAGTCATAATAATGAGCAAAAAAGGAAAATACAATTTCAGGTGTGAAGGTGTTTTTTTTTTTTTTCTTTTTGTGTAGCTTTTTAAACTATGTGTAGAAAATAGGTTAGCAGTGATATTAGGGCCTGTTGGCTTTAGCAATTATTATTATAGGAGGGGAGCACCTGTGTAATTAAATAATTATAGTATACAGATAAATATTAGTATAGAGTAAACCCCTTTCTCAGTAAAAAAATTTACCAAAATATTTTTGACAGTGTAATATATTATCTCTCAAGCTAGACACTAACCTAGACAAGGAGGGCAGTAAAGACCCCTAAGAAAATCTATATTGGAGAAAAAAAAAGACAAGCAAACATCCATTTACATTAGTCAGCATTAAGCAGTCCCATGATAAACATTAAATCTTTTTTTTTTTTTTCCCCTCCTCTCCCTTTCCTCTCCAGCCTCTCCACTCCTCTTTCTTCTTCTTTCTCTTGGTCTGCAATAAACAAACAAACCATAGGACATATAGGGTGGGGAGCAGAGGGTCAGATAATTCCAGAGTCCTGCAACCAGTACGCTGTACAAAAAGGCCTCCAAATGACTCAGACGAGAACTAGTAAAATAAAATTAGCATAATCAAAGCAAAAGTCAAGTAGAATGCTGTTTCTCCTTATATCTCAGGATTCACTTTCATGCGTTAGTAAGGACAGTGATAGATATAACCAACTCCATCCTGCTGTAGTATCAGGTACCAGAATACCGCACTTCCCCCAGATATCACCCAACGACTCAGGTAGGAATAGGCCTAAGGTAGCCAATGCAATATAGATAATCAATGAGGGCCTCTTATCATTGTCTCACTTCAGGTCAAAACAAAACCCCTTTGGCAGAGGTACAGTGCCTCAGCTTAAATGCAGGTCTCAACCACCCAAGCATAAGATACAGCAGTGTAGGGGGAATATATGCCCGTAGGCTCGGTATGTCTTACCAGCTGCTATTAAAACTTTTTTGGCAGTCCGCCTAAGAAGAACCGCAGAGGGGTAGGTCGGCGTCTCCTCACTTTTCAGTCAACCAGGTGACACACTCTTCACCGCGAGGAGGGAGTGCTGTCCGCCGATCTCTCGACAGACAAACTACCCCCTCCTACAAGCGGCTATTCCAAACCGTGAGTCCGACCGTTTCACGGGTACAAATCCAGCTTACCCGACTTTGCCGCCCCTCTTTTCCGCTCTGCAAGGCTCCTCTAAGGTATTTGTGGTATCCACCGCCGGGCTTTACCGCCAGTACCGGAACTTCCTCTGCATAGGCGTAGACGCCGCCTGTTAGCCTGCACCGGACCCCAGCGATTCTGGGTCACGCAGGCGGGTAAATGCTGGGAGAGATTTTTCTTGCTCCTGTTCACCAGAGCACCCGAGCTGTGCAGCCACAGCGTGTCCAACAGCTCCGCCCCCACCGGAAGTTTTTTTTTTAACAACATCAGATTGAGAGCTTAAAGGGTCATCATAGTTATAAAATTATATGCTCTAATACATTAGAGACATGTATATACATACATACATACATATATACATATTGAAAATGATCTTTTATTATAATACTTCTTCTTTTCTGGATTACATGTGATACATACTTATAATATCCCAAATAATAATTTTATTGCAAACTCTTACCGTAAGAATATATTTTAAAGCCTAAATTAGGTATTTCTGAGTAGATATTTACAGAAATAAGCCACTTGCATAAGCACTATTTCATCTTTATGTCAAGTCACTTTTTGCTGAATTTTGTTTTGGGATCATTGTCCTGCTGAAAGGTGAACTTAGTAGACTTAAACGGTTATAATGCAGTATTGCCTTGTATCTTGCTCCGTGCATTCTTCTGTACTTCTCACAAGATTTCCAAGTCTCATATAGTATTTGTTGCAGTATCGACACAAAGGTCCCGATCACAATATATCAGCGATTTGCTCCTGAAATTTTTTTTTTCCTTTTCTAATTAAATTAGAAGCCGAGTTTCTTGATGGTCACAATTCAATATTGTTTTGTCTCTTAAAACCCAGACTACGTGAATACATTTTTAACCGAAAAGCTCCTTTTTGTGTGTTAAGTACTACTTTTGAAATAGAAACTGTGAAGTCTCCCAAAACTGACTGATACAATAGCCCATTCACATCTGTTAAGGTTACAGCAATGCTCTAGTCAAGTAACCCCTTTGTTCACTCTGCAAGGAAAATACGTGTTTGTATGTATGACATTAATCTATTGTAATCAGAATACATCCTCAGCAATCAGTAACTATATGAATTCCATAGGTATCTTAGAACGATGGGCATACTTCTATAATCACTTCAGGGCCCAAACATCTACAAACGGTGTGTTTTCATATTTCTTTTTAAATATTTGATTGTAGGTCACACTTACACTGTTGAAGGGGCGTATTGTGGCCTAGGCAAACAAGGCACTTGCCTAGGGTGGCAGATTTTGGAGGGGCAACACTTTTTGAGTCTCACTACACACACATTAATACACACACTGCACTACACATGCACACTGTACTACACACACTCCATAAACACACAAAATACACCATATACAGACAAGCACCATATACACTAGGGATGCACCGAAATTTCGGCCGCAGAAAGTTTCGGCCGAAAATAGCATTTTTTGTTATTTTGGTTTTCGTTTTTTTTGCCTTTTATTTTCGGCAAAATTACTGTGTAGCATATTTAAAATTTGATGCCAGCCTACAGCTGCTGTTTGAGTTCATCACTTGACTTACTGTTTTGCATATAATAATAGTTTTCTAGGACTATACTTTATTTTGATAATTGGTAACAAAACAAAAACGGTTAAATCTGATTCTGTTACACAGAACTAAATAAAGAATAATACTAGTGATGCACCAAAATTTGGGCCGCCGAAAATGTGCAATTCCAATTTCGGCCCAAAGAGGACCAAAATGGCTAAAAGCCCTGTACAGCCCTCCCCTGTTCTATTGAGTTACATGTATATCCTTAGCATAAGGTGAGCAGCACAGCACTGGCATGGTACACAGAGCACACACATAAGTACCATAACATGATGATATTTGAAACCAGCAGAGAAGGAAACCAAAGTTCTGAATAGTGAATACAAATATCAAAGGAGGATAAGTAACATATTTATAAAGACTTGATATTATCAGACACAGCCCTAAGCACACACAGTGAATATGTATAAGCCTTATATACAGTGCTCATACATCAACCTCTTGTGCGTAGACATTCTATTCGCCCGAGGCAAATATGCGTGCACACTTTATAAGCATAAGCCCCAAGCTCGCACACAGTTGGTACAAATTAGCACCCACCAGACAGTGTATACAAAAAAAGCACAGTAACTTTCTATAACCACCTTGCACGTAAGGTTGTAGCTAAGTCCAGTGGTCCTGGTGATAGGTGACAGGCAGACTCCATTTGGGGCTCCGGACATATAATCTGACGGGTCAGTGTGAGACCCGAACCAGGAACTAGGCGGAGATACAATGAGAGACGATCATGTTCAACCACGTTCATCGCACAGATAACTATACCCAAAAACAAAACACATGTCCACCTCGTATTGTTGTCTGGCTATAACCACGATCTCCCTTATAGAGCTCCAGTTTCACTGCAGATTACGCCCTACTGTACAAGTGACCATGTCCATTTGTTGGAGCTTTCCCGCCTACAAGCTCTCTGAGATACACACACACACACTGTAGTTAAAAAAGAAAAAAACAATTTCGGTTTTGTTTCAGAATGTTCATTTCGGTGCATCCCTATACACACATATACATACACGCACACTTCAACATGAACTTTGGAAATGCCATAAAAAAGTAACGTTACACCATCAACTAAAAATATTATGACTGATTAAGGCCTAAGTTAAGGTCCAGTAAAATGTCTAATGGCCTTTTCTTTGCTTCCCTGACAGGTCTCCTCCTCGCTTGGCCACTGAGTTTTTAACAACAGCCTTTTCCCAGCAGGGCCTGGGTGGTGGGATGTGGACTCCAGTTTTGGATTATTGATACAGCAGAGCTAACTGGACGTACAAAACTATGATATTACTTTAAACCCTTTTCCTAACTGGTGCATATTCAGTATTCTATCTCTTGCTGTAGAATGTTCTTCATTCTTCATTGTCACAGCTTTACTTCAGATCTGCAGACTGACCAATGATCTGTATCCAGAGTGGGACTTTCATCCTGAGAATAAATGCTTGTTAATTTAAAGTCTCATATGTAGAGACGCATTGTTAGGTTATTGTATTGCAATTAGAGCATTTTTTTTTCTACTATTTAAACTGAGCTTCCAGAGCAGAGTGGTTGAATATTTTTGCAAACTGTATATTTAAAGGGCCATGTTACCCAAATGTTGAAACACTTGCAAGTGATGCAGCATAGCTGTAAAAAGTTGACTAGAAAATATCACCTGAACATCCCTATGTAAAAAAGAAAGTATTCAAACCCCATTGCAAAGGACATTAAGCAGCAAATCAGTATGTCTGTCCCGGGACTGTTAATGCTGATTGGCTGCAGTTCATTTCTTAATTATTATTTTTTTACCTGCAGCTGGACAGCAGCTGAAGAATAACTGTTTTCACAGAACTTACTCTGCTGAGCTGGGGAAATTGTGAGGTAAAATTTCTTCCTTTTTTACATAGAGATGTTCAGGTGATATTTTCCTGTCAACTTTTTGCAGTTATACTGCATCAGTTTCAAGTGATTTAGCATATGAGTATTATGTCTCTTTAAGTTGCTTTTTTTTCTTCAAAATTTTTTCCAAACATAAAACCAGTGTCACTTTAAAAACATAATTTATGTAAGAACTTACCTGATAAATTCATTTCTTTCATATTAGCAAGAGTCCATGAGCTAGTGACGTATGGGATATACATTCCTACCAGGAGGGGCAAAGTTTCCCAAACCTCAAAATGCCTACAAATACACCCCTCACCACACCCACAAATCAGTTTAACGAATAGCCAAGAAGTGGGGTGATAAGAAAAAAGTGCGAAAGCATAAAAAATAAGGAATTGGAATAATTGTGCTTTATACAAAAAAATCATAACCACCACAAAAAAGGGTGGGCCTCATGGACTCTTGCTAATATGAAAGAAATGAATTTATCAGGTAAGTTCTTACATAAATTATGTTTTCTTTCATGTAATTAGCAAGAGTCCATGAGCTAGTGACGTATGGGATAATGACTACCCAAGATGTGGATCTTTCCACGCAAGAGTCACTAGAGAGGGAGGGATAAAATAAAGACAGCCAATTCCGCTGAAAAAATAATCCACACCCAAAATAAAGTTTAAATTTTATAATGAAAAAAACTGAAAACATAAGCAGAAGATTCAAACTGAAACAGCTGCCTGAAGTACTTTTCTACCAAAAACAGCTTCAGAAGAAGAAAACACATCAAAATGGTAGAATTTAGTAAAAGTATGCAAAGAAGACCAAGTTGCTGCTTTGCAAATCTGATCAACCGAAGCTTCATTCCTAAACGCCCAGGAAGTAGAAACTGACCTAGTAGAATGAGCTGTAATCCTTTGAGGAGGAGTTTTACCCGACTCGACATAAGCATGATGAATTAAAGATTTCAACCAAGATGCCAAAGAAATGGCAGAGGCCTTCTGACCTTTCCTAGAACCGGAAAAGATAACAAATAGACTAGAAGTCTTTCGGAAATTCTTAGTGGCTTCAACATAATATTTCAAAGCTCTAACTACATCCAAAGAATGCAATGATTTCTCCTTAGAATTCTTAGGATTAGGACATAATGAAGGAACCACAATTTCTCTACTAATGTTGTTGGAATTCACAACCTTAGGTAAAAATTCAAAAGAAGTTCGCAACACCGCCTTATCCTGGTGAAAAATCAGAAAAGGAGACTCACAAGAAAGAGCAGATAATTCAGAAACTCTTCTGGCAGAAGAGATGGCCTAAAGGAACAAAACTTTCCAAGAAAGTAATTTAATGTCCAATGAATGCATAGGTTCAAACGGAGGAGCTTGAAGAGCCCCCAGAACCAAATTCAAACTCCAAGGAGGAGAAATTGACTTAATAACAGGTTTTATACGAACCAAAGCTTGTACAAAACAATGAATATCAGGAAGATTAGCAATCTTTCTGTGAAAAAGAACAGAAAGAGCAGAGATTTGTCCTTGCAGACAAACCTATATCCAAACCATCCTGAAGAAACTGTAAAATTCTCGGAATTCTAAAAGAATGCCAGGAAAAATGATGAGAAAGACACCAAGAAATATAAGTCTTCCAGACTCTATAATATATCTCCCTAGATACAGATTTACGAGCCTGTAACATAGTATTAATCACAGAGTCAGAGAAACCTCTTTGACTAAGAATCAAGCGTTCAATCTCCATACCTTTAAATTTAAGGATTTGAGATCCTGATGGAAAAAAGGACCTTTCGACAGAAGGTCTGGTCTTAACGGAAGAGTCCACGGTTGGCAAGAGGCCATCCGGACAAGATCCGCATACCAAAACCTGTGAGGCCATGCTGGAGCTACCAGCAGAACAAACAAGCATTCCTTCAGAATCTTGGAGATCACTCTTGGAAGAAGAACTAGAGGCGGAAAGATATAAGCAGGATGATACTTCCAAGGAAGTGACAATGCATCCACTGCTTCCGCTTGAGGATCCCTGGATCTGGACAGATACCTGGGAAGTTTCTTGTTTAGATGAGAGGCCATCAGATCTATTTCTGGAAGTCCCCACATTTGGACAATCTGAAGAAATACCTCTGGGTGAAGAGACCATTCGCCCGGATGCAACGTTTGGCGACTGAGATAATCCGCATCCCAATTGTCTATACCTGGGATATGAACCGCAGAAATTAGACAGGAGCTGGATTCCGCCCAAACCAGAATTCGAGATACTTCTTTCATAGCCAGAGGGCTGTGAGTCCCTCCTTGATGATTGATGTATGCCACAGATGTGACATTGTCTGTCTGAAAACAAATGAACGATTCTCTCTTTAGAAGAGGCCAAGACTGAAGAGCTCTGAAAATTGCACGGAGTTCCAAAATATTGATCGGTAATCTCACCTCCTGAGATTCCCAAACCCCTTGTGCCGTCAGAGACCCCCACACAGCTCCCCAACCTGTAAGACTTGCATCTGTTGAGATTACAGTCCAGGTAGGAAGAACAAAAGAAGCCCCCTGAACTAAACAATGGTGATCTGTCCACCACGTCAGAGAGTGTCGTACAATCGGTTTTAAAGATATTAATTGAGATATCTTTGTGTAATCCCTGCACCACTGGTTCAGCATACAGAGCTGAAGAGGTCGCATGTGAAAACGAGCAAAGGGGATCGCGTCCGATGCAGCAGTCATAAGACCTAGAATTTCCATGCATAAGGCCACCGAAGGGAATGATTGTGACTGAAGGTTTCGACAAGCTGATATTAATTTTAGACGTCTCTTGTCTGTCAAAGATAGAGTCATGGACACTGAATCTATCTGGAAACCCAAAAAGGTTACCCTTGTCTGAGGAATCAATTAACTTTTTAGTAAATTGATCCTCCAACCATGATCTTGAAGAAACAACACAAGTCGATTCGTATGAGATTCTGCTAAATGTGAAGACTGAGCAAGTACCAAGATATCGTCCAAATAAGGAAATACCACAATACCCTGTTCTCTGATTACAGACAGAAGGGCACCGAGAACCTTTGTAAAAATTCTTGGAGCTGTTGCTAGGCCAAATGGCAGAGCCACAAACTGGTAATGCTTGTCTAGGAACGAGAATCTCAGAAACTGATAGTGATCTGGATGAATCGGAATATGCAGATATGCATCCTGTAAATCTATTGTAGACATATAATGCCCTTGCTGAACAAAAGGCAGGATAGTCCTTACAGTTACCATTTTGAATGTTGGTATCCTTACATAACGATTCAATATTTTTAGATCCAGAACTGGTCTGAAGGAATTCTCCTTCTTTGGTACAATGAAGAGATTTGAATAAAACCCCATCCCCTGTTCCAGAACTGGAACTGGCATAATTACTCCAGCCAACTCTAGATCTGAAACACATTTCAGAAATGCTTGAGCCTTCGCTGGATTTACTGGGACACGGGAAAGAAAAAATCTCTTTGCAGGAGGCCTTATCTTGAAGCCAATTCTGTACCCTTCTGAAACAATATTCTGAATCCAAAGATTGTGAACGGAATTGATCCAAATTCCTTTGAAAAAACGTAATCTGCCCCCTACCAGCTGAGCTGGAATGAGGGCCGCACCTTCATGTGGACTTAGGAGCTGGCTTTGATTTTCTAAAAGGCTTGGATTTATTCCAGACTGGAGATGGTTTCCAAACTGATACCGCTCCTGAGGATGAAGGATCAGGCTTTTGTTCCTTGTTGTGACGAAAGGAACGAAAACGATTATTAGACCTAAATTTACCTTTAGATTTTTTATCCTGTGGTAAAAAAGTTCCTTTCCCTCCAGTAACAGTTGAGATAATAGAATCCAACTGAGAACCAAATAATTTATTACCCTGGAAAGAAAGGGAAAGCAGAGTAGACTTAGAAGACATATCAGCATTCCAAGTTTTAAGCCATAAAGCTCTTCTAGCTAAAATAGCTAGAGACATATACCTGACATCAACTCTAATGATATCAAAGATGGCATCACAAATATAATTATTAGCATGTTGAAGAAGAATAATAATGCTATGAGAATTATGATCTGTTACTTGTTGCGCTAAAGCTTCCAACCAAAAAGTTGAAGCTGCAGCAACATCCGCCAAAGATATAGCAGGTCTAAGAAGATTACCTGAACACAAGTAAGCTTTTCTTAGAAAGGATTCAATTTTCCTATCTAAAGGATCCTTAAAGGAAGTACCATCTGCCGTAGGAATGGTAGTTCGCTTAGCAAGAGTAGAGACAGCCCCATCAACCTTAGGGATTTTGTCCCAAAATTCTAATCTGTCAGATGGCACAGGATATAATTGCTTAAAACGTTTAGAAGGAGTAAATGAATTACCCAAATTATTCCATTCCCTGGAAATTACTTCAGAAATAGCACCAGGAACAGGAAAAACTTTTGGAATAACTACAGGAGATTTAAAAACCGTATCTAAACGTTTAGATTTAGTATCAAGAGGACCAGAATCCTCAATTTCTAATGCAATTAGGACTTCTTTAAGTAAAGAACGAATAAATTCCATTTTAAATAAATATGAAGATTTATCAGCATCAACCTCTGAGACAGAATCCTCTGAACCAGAAGAGCCATTATCAGAATCAGAATGATGATGTTCATTTAAAAATTCATCTGAAAAATGAGAAGTTTTAAAAGACTTTTTACGTTTACTAGAAGGAGGAAAAACAGACATAGCCTTCTTAATGGATTTAGAAACAAAATCTCTTATGTTATCAGGAACACTGAGTATTAGATGTTGACGGAACAGCAACAGGTAATGTAACTTTACTAAAGGAAATATTATCTGCATTAACAAGTTTGTCATGACATTCAATACAAACAACAGCTGGAGGAACAGCTACCAAAAGTTTACAGCAGATACACTTAGCTTTGGTAGTTCCAGCACCAGGCAGCGATTTTCCAGAAGTATCTTCTGACTCAGCTTCAACATGGGACATCTTGCAATATGTAATAGAAAAAACAACATATAAAGCAAAATTGATCAAATTCCTTAAATGACAGTTTCAGGAATGGGAAAAAATGCCAGTGAACAAGCTTCTAGCAACCAGAAGCAATAAAAAATGAGACTTAAATAATGTGGAGACAAAAGTGACGCCCATATTTTTTTAGCGCCAAATAAGACGCCCACATTATTTGGCGCCTAAATGCTTTTGGCGCCAAAAATGACGCCACATCCGGAACGCCGACATTTTTGGCGCAAAAGAACGTAAAAAATGACGCAACTTCCGGCGACACGTATGACGCCGGAAACAGAAAAAAATTTTGCGCCAAGAATGACGCAATAAAATGAAGCATTTTCAGCCCCCGCGAGCCTAACAGCCCACAGGGAAAGTCAAATTTTAAGGTAAGAAAATTTTTTTTTATTCAAATGCATTATCCCAAATATGAAACTGACTGTCTGAAAAACAAAATTTATGCTTACCTGATAAATTCCTTTCTCCTGTAGTGTGGTCAGTCCACGGGTCATCATTACTTCTGGGATATTAACTCCTCCCCAACAGGAAGTGCAAGAGGATTCACCAAGCAGAGCTGCTATATAGCTCCTCCCCTCTACGTCACACCCAGTCATTCGACCAAGAAACAACGAGAAAGGAGAAGCCAAAGGGTGCAGTGGTGACTGGAGTATAATTTAAAATTTTTTATAGACCTGCCATAAAAAACAGGGCGGGCCGTGGACTGACCACACTACAGCAGAAAGGAATTTATCAGGTAAGCATAAATTTTGTTTTCTCCTGTTAAGTGTGGTCAGTCCACGGGTCATCATTACTTCTGGGATACCAATACCAAAGCTAAAGTACACGGATGACGGGAGGGACAGGCAGGCTCTTTATACGGAAGGAACCACTGCCTGAAGAACCTTTCTCCCCAAAAACAGCCTCCGAAGAAGCAAAAGTGTCAAATTTGTAAAATTTGGAAAAAGTATGAAGAGAAGACCAAGTTGCAGCCTTGCAAATCTGTTCAACAGAAGCCTCATTCTTAAAGGCCCAAGTGGAAGCCACAGCTCTAGTAGAATGTGCTGTAATTCTTTCAGGAGGCTGCTGTCCAGCAGTCTCATAGGCTAACCGTATTATGCTACGAAGCCAAAAAGAGAGAGAGGTAGCCGAAGCTTTTTGACCTCTCCTCTGACCAGAATAAACGACAAACAGGGAAGACGTTTGTCGAAAATCCTTAGTTGCCTGAAGATAAAATTTCAGGGCACGGACTACATCTAGATTGTGTAGCAGACGTTCCTTCTTCGAAGAAGGATTAGGACACAAAGATGGAACAACAATCTCTTGATTGATATTCCTGTAAGTGACCACCTTAGGTAGGAACCCAGGTTTAGTACGCAGAACTACCTTGTCTGAATGAAAAATCAGATAAGGAGAATCACAATGTAAGGCAGATAACTCAGAGACTCTTCGAGCCGAGGAAATCGCCATTAAAAACAGAACTTTCCAAGATAACAGCTTGATATCAATGGAATGAAGGGGTTCAAACGGAACACCCTGTAAAACATTAAGAACTAAGTTCAAACTCCATGGTGGAGCAACAGTTTTAAACACAGGCTTGATCCTAGCTAAAGCCTGACAAAAAGCTTGAACGTCCGGAACTTCTGACAGACGTTTGTGTAAAAGAATGGACAGAGCTGAAATTTGTCCCTTTAAGGAACTAGCGGATAAACCCTTTTCTAAACCTTCTTGTAGAAAAGACAATATCCTCGGAATCCTAACCTTACTCCATGAGTAACTCTTGGATTCGCACCAATATAAGTATTTGCGCCATATCTTATGGTAAATCTTTCTGGTAACAGGCTTCCTAGCCTGTATTAAGGTATCAATAACTGACTCAGAAAAACCACGTTTTGATAAAATCAAGCGTTCAATTTCCAAGCAGTCAGCTTCAGAGAAATTAGATTTTGATGTTTGAAGGGACCCTGGATCAGAAGGTCCTGTTTCAGAGGTAGAGACCAAGGTGGACAGGATGACATGTCCACTAGATCTGCATACCAAGTCCTGCGTGGCCATGCAGGCGCTATTAGAATCACTGATGCTCTCTCCTGTTTGATTCTGGCAATCAATCGAGGAAGCATCGGGAAGGGTGGAAACACATAAGCCATCCCGAAGGTCCAAGGTGCTGTCAAAGCATCTATCAGAACCGCTCCCGGATCCCTGGATCTGGACCCGTAACGAGGAAGCTTGTCGTTCTGTCGAGACGCCATGAGATCTATCTCTGGTTTGCCCCAACGTCGAAGTATTTGGGCAAAGACCTCCGGATGAAGTTCCCACTCCCCCGGATGAAAAGTCTGACGACTTAGGAAATCCGCGTCCCAGTTCTCCACTCCCGGGATGTGGATTGCTGACAGGTGGCAAGAGTGAGACTCTGCCCAGCGAATTATCTTTGATACTTCCATCATTGCTAGGGAGCTTCTTGTCCCTCCCTGATGGTTGATGTAAGCTACAGTCGTGATGTTGTCCGACTGAAACCTGATGAACCCCCGAGTTGTTAACTGGGGCCAAGCCAGAAGGGCATTGAGAACTGCTCTCAATTCCAGAATGTTTATTGGAAGGAGATTCTCCTCCTGATTCCATTGTCCCTGAGCCTTCAGAGAATTCCAGACAGCGCCCCAACCTAGTAGGCTGGCGTCTGTTGTTACAATTGTCCAGTCCGGCCTGCTGAATGGCATCCCCCTGGACAGATGTGGCCGAGAAAGCCACCATAGAAGAGAATTTCTGGTCTCTTGATCCAGATTCAGAGTAGGGGACAAGTCTGAGTAATCCCCATTCCACTGACTTAGCATGCACAATTGCAGCGGTCTGAGATGTAGGCGTGCAAAGGGTACTATGTCCATTGCCGCTACCATTAAGCCGATCACCTCCATGCATTGAGCTACTGACGGGTGTTGAATGGAATGAAGGACACGGCATGCATTTTGAATCTTTGTTAACCTGTCTTCTGTCAGGTAAATCTTCATTTCTACAGAATCTATAAGAGTCCACAAGAAGGGAACTCTTGTGAGTGGAAAGAGAGAACTCTTCTTTTCGTTCACCTTCCATCCATGCGACCTTAGAAATGCCAGTACTAACTCTGTATGAAACTTGGCAGTTTGAAAGCTTGAAGCTTGTATCAGAATGTCGTCTAGGTACGGAGCTACCGAAATTCCTTGCGGTCTTAGTACCGCCAGAAGAGCACCCAGAACCTTCGTGAAGATTCTTGGAGCCGTAGCCAATCCGAATGGAAGAGCTACAAACTGGTAATGCCTGTCTAGGAAGGCAAACCTTAGATACCGGTAATGATCTTTGTGAATCGGTATGTGAAGGTAAGCATCCTTTAAATCCACTGTGGTCATGTACTGACCCTTTTGGATCATGGGTAAGATTGTCCGAATAGTTTCCATTTTGAACGATGGAACTCTTAGGAATTTGTTTAGGATTTTTAAATCCAGGATTGGCCTGAAAGTTCCCTCTTTTTTGGGAACCACAAACAGATTTGAGTAAAACCCTTGTCCTTGTTCCGACCGCGGAACCGGATGGATCACTCCCATTAGTAAAAGATCTTGTACACAGCGTAGAACCGCCTCTTTCTTTATTTGGTTTGTTGACAACCTTGACAGATGAAATCTTCCTTTTGGGGGAGAGGATTTGAAGTCCAGAAGGTATCCCTGAGATATGATCTCTAACGCCCAGGGATCCTGGACATCTCTTGCCCAAGCCTGGGCGAAGAGAGAAAGTCTGCCCCCCACTAGATCCGTTCCCGGATCGGGGGCCCTCAATTCATGCTGTCTTAGGGGCAGCAGCCGGTTTCCTGGCCTGCTTGCCCTTGTTCCAGGACTGGTTAGGTCTCCAGCCTTGTCTGTAGCGAGCAACAGCTCCTTCCTGTTTTGGTGCAGAGGAAGTTGATGCTGCTCCTGCTTTGAAATTCCGAAAGGAACGAAAATTAGACTGTCTAGCCTTAGGTTTGGCTTTGTCTTGAGGCAGGGCATGGCCCTTACCTCCTGTAATGTCAGCGATAATTTCTTTAAACCCGGGCCCGAATAAGGTCTGCCCTTTGAAAGGTATGTTAAGTAATTTAGATTTAGAAGTAACGTCAGCTGACCAGGATTTTAGCCACAGTGCTCTGCGTGCCTGAATGGCGAACCCAGAATTCTTGGCCGTAAGTTTAGTTAAATGTACTACGGCATCCGAAATAAATGAATTAGCTAGCTTAAGTGTCTTAAGCTTGTTTGAAATCTCATCTATAGTTATTGAGTCAAGAGTCTCTTCCAGGGACTCGGACCAAAAAGCGGCCGCGGCCGTGACAGACGCAATACATGCAAGGGGTTGCAATATAAAACCTTGTTGAACAACCATTTTCTTAAGGTAACCCTCTAACTTTTTATCCATTGGATCTGAAAAGGCACAGCTATCCTCCACCGGGATAGTGGTACGCTTAGCCAGAGTAGAAACCGCTCCCTCCACCTTAGGGACCGTCTGCCATAAGTCCCGTGTGGTGGCGTCTATTGGAAACATTTTTCTAAACACAGGAGGGGGGGAAAAGGGTACACCGGGCCTATCCCACTCCTTAGCAATTATCTCTGTAAGCCTCTTAGGTATAGGAAATACGTCAGTACTCGCCGGTACCGCATAGTATCTATCCAGCCTACATAATTTCTCTGGGATTGCAACGGTGTTACAATCATTTAGAGCTGCTAAAACCTCCCCTAACAGTACACGGAGGTTTTCGAGTTTAAACTTAAAATTAGAAATGTCTGAATCCATTCTATTGGGATCAGAACCGTCACCTGCTGATTGAAGCTCTCCGTCCTCATGTTCAGCATACTGTGACGCAGTATCAGACATGGCCCTATTATCAACAGCGCACTCTGTTCTCACCCCAGAGTGATCACGCTTACCTCTTAGTTCTGGTAATTTAGCCAAAACTTCAGTCATAACATTAGCCATATCCTGTAATGTGATTTGTAATGGCCGCCCTGATGTACTCGGCGCTACAATATCACGCACCTCCCGAGCGGGAGATGCAGGTACTGACACGTGAGGCGAGTTAGTCGGCATAACTCTCCCCTCGTTGTTTGGTGAAATATGTTCAATTTGTACAGATTGACTTTTATTTAAAGTAGCATCAATGCAATTAGTACATAAATTTCTATTGGGCTCCACTTTGGCTTTAGCACATATAGCACAGAGATATTCCTCTGAGTCAGACATGTTTAACACACTAGCAATTAAACTAGCAACTTGGAAATACTTTTCAAAGTAATTTACAAATAATAAGAAAACTTACTGTGCCTTTAAGAAGCACAGAAAAAGGTTATGACAGTTGAGAACTAACTATAACATCAATCTTTTACGGTAAATACACAATTTTAGCAAAGGATTGCCCCCATTAGCAATGGATAACTAACCCTGATAGCAGAAAAAAGGTACAGAAATAAACGTTTTTTATCACAGTCAGCTACAACCTCACAGCTCTGCTGTGAGTGATTACCTCCCTCAAAATAAGTTTTGAAGACCCCTGAGCTCTGTAGAGACGAACCGGATCATGCAGGGAAGACAAGAGACTTCTGACTGAATTTTTTGATGCGTAGCAAAAGCGCCAAAATAGGCCCCTCCCCCTCACACACAACAGTGAGGGAGATCAGTAAACTGTCTTAAATTAAATAAAACGACTGCCAAGTGGAAAAAAAACAGTGCCCAAAACATCTTTTCACCCAGTACCTCAGAAAATTAAACGATTTAACATGCCAGAAAAAACGTTTAACATCAAATAAATGAAATGACATTAGAAAGCCTGTTGCTAGTCCCTGCAAATTAGGATAAAGTCTTATGCATACAGTATTATCCCAGTGAAGTGCCATTCCCCAGAATACTGAAGTGTAAAATATACATACATGACAGCCTGATACCAGTTGCTACTACTGCATTTAAGGCTAAGATTACATTAAATCGGTATGGCAGAATTTTCTCAGTCAAATTCCATTGTCAGAAAATAATATGCTGCTACATACCTCTTTGCAGATTAACCTGCCCGCTGTCCCCTGATCTGAAGTTTACCTCTCCTCAGATGGCCGAGAACAGCAATATGATCTTAACTACGCCGGCTAAAATCATACAAAAAACTCAGGTAGATTCTTCTTCAAACTCTACCAGAGAAGGAACAACACACTCCGGTGCTGTTATAAAATAACAAACTTTTGATTGAAGGTATAAAACTAAGAATAATCACCACAGTCCTCTCATACATCCTATCTATTAGTTGGGTGCAAGAGAATGACTGGGTGTGACGTAGAGGGGAGGAGCTATATAGCAGCTCTGCTGGGTGAATCCTCTTGCACTTCCTGTTGGGGAAGAGTTAATATCCCAGAAGTAATGATGACCCGTGGACTGACCACACTTAACAGGAGACATAAGGAATGTTGAACATCCTGAGTCAAAGCAAATAAATGTTTGAATACATATATTTAGAACTTTATAAAAAAGTGCCCAACCATAGCTTAGAGTGTCACAGAAAATAAGACTTACTTACCCCAGGACACTCATCTACATGTTGTAGAAAGCCAAACCAGTACTGAAACGAAAATCAGCAGAGGTAATGGTATATATATAAGAGTATATCGTCGATCTGAAAAGGGAGGTAAGAGATGAATCTCTACGACCGATAACAGAGAACCTATGAAATAGACCCCGTAGAAGGAGATCATTGAATTCAAATAGGCAATACTCTCCTCACATCCCTCTGACATTCACTGCACGCTGAGAGGAAAACCGGGCTCCAACCTGCTGCGGAGCGCATATCAACGTAGAATCTAGCACAAACTTACTTCACCACCTCCATAGGAGGCAAAGTTTGTAAAACTGATTTGTGGGTGTGGTGAGGGGTGTATTTGTAGGCATTTTGAGGTTTGGGAAACTTTGCCCCTCCTGGTAGGAATGTATATCCCATACGTCACTAGCTCATGGACTCTTGCTAATTACATGAAAGAAATAATTATTTTTGAGAGTAAATGTTTTCAGATAAAGTATCACAGGGATAGATTTATCATAGTGCGAGCGGACATGATACGATGTAGCGTATCATGTCCGCTGCACATCGATTAATGCCGACATTTATCATTGCACCAGCAGTTCTTGTGAACTGCTGGTGCAATGCCGACCCCTGCAGATTCGTGGCCAATCGGCCGCTAGCATGGGGTGTCAATCAACCCAATCGTATTCGATCAGGTTGATTTCTGTCCGCGGCCTCAAAACAGGTGGACAAGTTATGGAGCAGCACTCTTTAGACCGCTGCTTCCTAACTTCTGTTTCAGGCGACACGAAAACAGGGGCATCGAGCTTCATACGGAAGTTGCTAAATCAGCCCCATAGACTGGTTTCTGTAAAATGTGTGAACTGATCAAGGATCTGAATACATTGGCACAGCATTGTATATACTGTACATATCGTACATACATATATAGATACACATCTCTGATGAAGCGCATGTGCCCATGCGCGAAAACGCGTAAGATAGGAGCTTACCAAGTGTCTGATGATAAGCCTGCTCCTGAATAAAACTTCATTTCATCTACCTCAAGTCTCAGCATTCCTTTTTCCTCATTCATATAGATACACATGTTTCAACTACAAAATGAATATGCGCACATACTTACATAAAAACTACACGTGAAAGTGAAAATGCTAATATTAAATTGATATGAAACCCATTTTTTTTTCTTTCATGATTCAGATAGAGTATGCAATTTAAAACAACTTTTTAATTTACTCCTATTATCAATTTTTCTTCAATCTCTTTGTATCTTTATTTGAAAAAGCAGGAATGTAAGCTTAGGAGCCGGCCAATTTTTAGTTCAGCACCCTGGGTAGCGTGCCTGTGATGCGCTTTTAAAAAAAAAAACCCAGAGGAGCAGAAGAGGATGGCAAAGAAGGTAATGTAATTTTAGTTTAGGGGGATTCAATCTTAATCATGCTTGATTTTTTTTACAGGTGCCAGAAGGTTAATGTTACATAGTGCAGAATTATGTAACATTAATATGAACATTAACTGTCCCTTTAATTAAATAGCGTTAATCCTATTTTTGTGCTTTCATGTTCTTTATGGCTAATCTATGACATGTAATTATTGAGTTTGCTTTACAGTAGTAATGCCTGTAAATGTCAATGCAAGCTTTTGGTCAACAATTGCTAATTGAAAATGTATGCAATGCCAGCATTGTGGTGTTAAGTAAAATGGTTTGTATTGAACATTAAAAAACTCTTCTTAGATGTAGTAGAAAAACATATTCATACAAAATGACAAGTAGAAAGACCTAGTCTTCGTATTTTGAAAATGCTTTCAATTTGTATTAGAATGAAATTTTAAAAAGCTTGTTTTGCTACATCCGCAAAATTCTCCTTAGAGAATTGTATGTAAAGTGGCATGGAACAAAAAAATGTTAATAGAAGTAGCAATTAAACTTAAATGTTAAATGTTTTTTTTTCATTTTCCCAAAGATAAAAGGCTAAAAGTACATTGGGAAAGCTTTAAAAACATGAAAAGAAGAATTAACAAGAAATGTATTAAGAACTGGAATATCCATTAAAAATCAGGTTAACACATTTTAAACAAACATCTTTTAAAAGTTAAAAAAAATATTGCATTCCATTTGCATTTAAATGCGTTCCTGTCATTCTACGCAGGTCTCTGAATTTCTCGGCCTCTGTATTTGCTATATGATGAGATTATTTTGCCGGGCTCACAGTCGTACTGCTTGTTACACTTCATCTATACACTATATTACAGTCTACATTGCATAATATATTTGACATTCTTATGGTGAGAAGGATAGCCTCATGACATTCAGAAATCTGAGGTATTTTATATTTTATGATACAGCAGTACTACCCCCAGTCTAATCTCTGACCTCTCTCTATGTGAAATATTACTAGCTAAGTAAGAAAGTCATCCTGGTCAGTGGAACCAATCAATTCTGGTATTTCATTTTTTTGTTTCTCCTCGATTGGGTGCCTGCCATTCTGCATCTGCTCTCCCAAAATCAATACCTTCCATTTGTGATTGGAATAAAAGTTACAGAGCACCAACAGCCCCTCCTCCCCACCCCAGCCCTTGATATACTCTGGGTCTTCGACTACAGACTAACGTGCAGATGTATATATCTGAAGGTTACTCAGTCACTCGCTAAGAAACATAACATTCCTCAGAGCTATATCACTAAGAAACATTCTAGGGGAGCGTCATTACTGAGACCGTGGGTTATTCTAAATCAAAAAACATAATCATTATTTGGAATTCTTCATTAGAAAAAGGTACCCCAGTACTTCCATAAAAAAATATAAAAAAAGGAACAATTGTTAAAAATGTTATTTCTAGGTGTGGCATATATATATATATATATATATATATATACACACACATACATGCATACATACATATACACACACATATATACAGTATATATATATATACACATACATACACACACACACATATATACAGTGGATATAAAAAGTCTACACACCCCTGTTAAAATGTCAGGTTTCTGTGATGTAAAAAAATGAGACAAAGATAAATCATTTCAGAACTTTTCCCACTTTAATGTGACCTATAATATGGTTGCATAAGTGTGAACACCCTTTTATAACTGGGGATGTAGCTGTGTTCAGAATTAAGAAATCATGTTAAATAGGAGTCAGTACACACCTGTCATCATTTAAAGTGCCTCTGATTATCCCCCAATAAAGTTCAGCTGTTCTAGTTGGTCTTTCCTGACATTTTGTTAGTCGCATACTACAGCAAAAGCCATGGTCCGCAGAGAGCTTCTAAAGCATCAGAGGGATCTCATTGTTAAAAGGTATCAGTGAGGAGAAGGGTACAAAATAATTTCCAAGGCATTAGATATACCATGGAACACAGTGAAGACAGTCATCATCAAGTGAAGAAAATATGGTGCAACAGTGACATTACCAAGAACTGGATGTCCCTCCAAAATTGATGAAAAGACAAGAAGAAAACTGGTCTGGGAGGCTGCCGAGAGGCCTACAGCAACATTAAAGGAGCTGCAGGAATATCTGGCAAGTACTGGCTGTGTGGTACATGTGGCAACAATCACCCGTATTCTTCATATGTCTGGGCTATGGGGTAGAGTGGCAAAATTGAAGCCTTTTCTTAAAAAAAAAAAAACATCCAAGCCCGGCTAAATTTTGCAAAAACACATCTGAAGTTTCCCAAAAGCATGTTGCAAAAGGTGTTCTGGTCAGATGAAACCAAGTTGAACTTTTTGTCCATAATTCCAAAAGATGTGTTGGGTGCAAAAACAACACTGCATATCACCAAAAAGAACACCATACCCACAGTGAAGCATGGTGGTGTCAGCATCATGCTTGGGGGCTGTTTTACTTCAGCTGGAACTGGGGCCTTAGTCAAGGTAGAGGGAATAATGAACAGTTCCAAATACCATACAATATTGGCACAAAACCTTCAGGCTTCTGCTAGAAAGCTGAACATGAAGAGGAACTTCATCTTTCAGCATGACAACGACCCAAAACATACATCCAAATCAACAAAGGAATGGCTTCACCAGAAGAAGATTAAAGTTTTGGGATGGCCCAGCCAGAGCCCAGACCTGAATCCATGTGGGGTGATTTGAAGAGGGCTGTGCACAGGAGATCCCCTCGCATTCTAACAGATTTAGAGTGTTTTTGCAAAGAAGAGTGGGCAAATCTTGCCAAGTCAAGATGTGCCATGCTGAAAAACTCATACCCAAAAAGACTGAGTGCTGTAATAAAATCAAAAGGTGCTTCAATAAAGTATTTTTTTAAGGGTGTTCACACTTATGCAACCATATTATTTTAGTTTTTTATTTTTATTTCCCTTTACCTAAAAGATTTCAGTTTGTTTCTCAATTGAGATGTACAGTTTATAGGTCACAATAAAGGTGGAAAAAGTTCTGAAATTATTTATCTTTGTCTCATTTTTTTACATCACAGAAACCTGACATTTTAACAGGGGTGTGAAGACTTTTTATATCCACTGTGTATATATAGATGGATTTCTGCACAAATTGGTCATAAAATGTGATCTGATCATCATCTAAGTCACAACAATAGACAATCACAGTCTGCTTAAACTAATAACAGACAAATAATTAAATGTTGCCATGTTTTTATTGAACACACCATGTAAACATTCACAGTGCAGGTGGAAAAAGTATGTGAACCCCTAGACTAATGACATCTCCAAGAGCTAATTGGAGTGAGATGTCAGCCAACTGGAGTCCAATCAATGAGATGAGATTGGAGGTGTTTGTTACAGCTGTCCTGCCCTATAAAAAAAAAACACACACCAGTTCTGGGTTTGCTTTTCTCAAGAAGCATTGCCTGATGTGAATGATGCCTCGCACAAAAGAGCTCTCAGAAGACCTACGATTAAGAATTGTTGACTTGCATAAAGCTGGAAAGGGTTATAAAAGTATCCCCAAAAGCCTTGCTGTTCATCAGTCCACGGAAGGACAAATTGTCTATAAATGGAGAAAGTTCAGCACTGCTGCTACTCTCCCTAGAAGTGGCCGTCCTGTAAAGATGACTGCAAGAGCACAGCGCAAACTGCTCAATGAGGTGAAGAAGAATCCTAGAGTGTCAGCTAAAGACTTACAAAAGTCACTGGCAAATGCTAACATCCCTGTTAACGAATCTACAATACGTAAAACACTAAACAAGAATGGATTTCATGGGAGGATACCACAGAGGAAGCCACTGCTGTCCAAACAAAACATTGCTGCACGTTTACAGTTTGTACAAGAGCACCTGGATGTTCCACAGCAGTACTGGCAAAATATTCTGTGGACAGATGAAACAAAAGTTGAGTTGTTTGGAAGAAACACACAACACTATATGTGGCGAAAAAGAGGCACAGCACACTAACATCAAAACCTCATCCCAACTGTGAAGTATGGTGGTGGGGGCATCATGGTTTGGGGCTGCTTTGCTGCGTCAGGGCCTGGACGGATTGCTATCATCGAAGGAAAAATGAATTCCCAAGTTTATCAAGACATTTTGCAGGAGACCTTAAGGCCATCTGTCTACCAGCTGAAGCTCAATAGAAGATGGATGTTGCAACAGGACAATGACCCAAAGCATAGAAGTAAATCAACAACAGAATGGCTTAAACAGAAGAAAATACGCCTTCTGAAGTGGCCCAGTCAGGGTCCTGACCTCAACCCGATTGAGATGCTGTGGCATGACCTCAAGAAAGCGATTCACACCAGACATCCCAAGAATATTGCTGAACTGAAACAGTTCTGTAAAGAGGAATGGTCAAGAATTATTCTTGACCGTTGTGCACG